>NC_091949.1:985820-1115820 GCF_041260155.1 Ptychodera flava
ATGAGTCACTATTAGGTATATTTATTGTTGTTGTTTTTTGTAATTTCCGTCAATTCATGATCGAGTCGGCAAAGTTAATTTTGCAATCTAATCATTGTACACCCCTGATAACTCTTCCGTTTATTTCTGATTCATGTGTAATGCTGTAAACTTTCTTTTACTTTGTTATGTACTTCTTGCACTTCGGCACCGTAGTATTTTTTAAAAACTCGTGCGTCTTCACCCGATCGGCCATTGTTGTTTACGAATCGACTTCCTGTTTCAACTGAAAATTTCCTACCCTGTCATATTTCTCTGCTGTAATGATAATGCATGTCAGTGATAGTAAACGTTTCAACGTTAGGTATTTCGTCAACTGACTAGTATTTTGCGGGGCAAATCATGTTCACATTGTAAAACTTGTACCAAATTCACCAAATTTGTACCAAATTCACGTGCAGGCATCTCCAGCTCGATCGGCCATTGCTGTTGATGGACGATCTTTTTGTGCGTTTCAACTAAGTAATTTTTTTACCCTCTTAATAATGCATGACAGTGCTAATGTACGTTTCTACGTGTCTTATTTCGTGGATTGAACTAGTATTTTTAGGAGGAAGTCATACGTACATTTGTAAAACTAGGACTAAATTCACGCGTCTCCGACTCAATCGGCCATTGTTGTTTACAACATGACATTTTGTGCGTTTCCTCTGAGTAATTTTTCTTACCGTCTCATGTTTCTCTGTTGTAATAATAATGCATGACAGTGCTAATGTACGTTTCTACGTGTCTTATTTCGTGGATTGAACTAGTAATTTTGGGAGGAAGTCATACGTACATTTGTAAAACTAGGACTAAATTCACGCGTCTCCGACTCAATCGGCCATTGTTGTTTACAACATGACATTTTGTGCGTTTCCTCTGAGTAATTTTTCTTACCGTCTCATGTTTCTCTGTTGTAATAATAATGCATGACAGTGCTAATGTACGTTTCTACGTGTCTTATTTCGTGGATTGAACTAGTATTTTTGGGAGGAAGTCATACGTACATTTGTAAAGCTAGGACTAAATTCACGCGTCTCCGACTCAATCGGCCATTGTTGTTTACAACACGACACTTTGAAATTAGACGCAAAAGCTTGAGCATGCGCTGATCGCAATGTTGTAGTGATTAACATAATCTCGCGTCTGACAAGTCTCTCAAATCACGGGAATTTCCGTGAGCTTGCGATACGAGGGATAAACAGTTACGTTTGTTTATGTTAATGAGTGTTCAAGTTTTTCACCGATTATAACCAGGATTACATGAAAGAAAATAGCTAGTTGCCTGTCCTTCCGTTTTTAAAGTCTATGACTATAAGATGTAGACTCAGTTTCGGATTTCTCATGAGAAATGTCTTCACGCGATTTATTTCACCATACGACGTGAATTTTATACATATTTAGTGACAGTCAGGGGTAACACTTGTTTGATATGTTCAATTCTTTACTGTAACATGCTGTAAATGCCACTGACAGTAAACAATCGGGTTCAATTACCTGAAACAATATGCAAAGCCGATGCATTTTGATTCCAAATCAAGCTTTGGAATCACACTGCATTTTCGATTTCATTTCCATTCCGTCCTCTTCGTGGCGTCATCCCCTAGTTATTTTGAGCAATAGATTCCGGTTTATAAATTGACGCGAACAAAACTATGTGGGAACACTGCGCATACCTATTTCTGTTATTTCAAAAAGCGATATGTGTCGAAACCCAGTCATTGCTGCTTGCAGCTATATTCATTATTCTTTTTCTTCTTCCGTCCTCTACATGCAACTGCCTTGCAAACACTGTTTTACCTAGAGACTTTAAATTTGGCACATAGGAAAAACTCCTCACCAGTAATTTTTTTATTCTTTACCATAACAATTGGTCAGGTGACCTTGCAGCCATATTGAAAATAAACTTTCAAATAAACGTTCATGTGCATAAAAATTAAACAATTAAAATTCTTTCAACAACTTTTGTAGACCATAGGCCTAGACTCCTTCATGCCAAATATCAAGGTCATAGGCACTGCCAATTTTGAGAACAATATTTTTAAAGTATTATTTTTCTGATTTTTCATTGACCTTTGACCACCCCTATACCTATGCAGCTAAGCTATGCCAATGGCTTATTCTGGCCTATGTTAAAGTCCACGAATGCCAGCGTCTATTCGACAATGACAAGTAGGGGACCAATTGCACTCCACAGTTTTTGGGATACCACTTGACCTTTGACCTTGGCATATTCCTGCAGCTCATTTATTAGGCACATATCTAATTCAGGGTTTCCCACTGAAGCTATGGGTCTGATTTTTGGTACATACCGCGAACTATGGGAGCAAAGTTTTCAACAAAATATCACTTTACCAGCCACTTCCTCTACCTTATTAATTATGCATATACCTAATTCTGGGCATAAAAATAGAGCTGGAGGTCTGATTTTTTTGTATACAGGGATAACTATGAGATACAATTTCTTTTAAAAAATGTCGCATGACCTCAATGACCTTTGACCTCAAACATACGCATTTGCTCATAACTCAATAACCACAAGTACTACACCTTTCATATTTGGTATGATGGGAGACCTTATGACGACACATCCTGTACCTTACTAATAATGCACATATCTAATTCTGAGCCAGACAATAAAGCTAGAGGTCTGATTTTTGGTATATAGGTATAACTATGGGATACAATTTCTTTTTAAAAATGTCGCATGACCTCAATGACCTTTGACCTCAAATATACACATTTGTTCAAAACTCAATTACCACAAGTAATACATCTTTCATATTTGGTATGATGGGAGACCTTATCACGACAAATCCTGTAACTCACTAATTATGCACATATCTAATTCTCAACCAGACAATAAAGCTAAAGGTCTGATTTTTGGTATATAGGTATAACTATGGGATACAATTTCTTTTAAAAAATGTCACATGACCTCAATGACCTTTGACCTCAAATATACATATTTGTTCATAACTCAATAACCACAAGTACTACACCTTTCATATTTGGTATGATGGGAGACCTTATGACGATACATCCTGTACCTCAATAATTATGCACACATCTAATTCTGAGCAAGCCGATAGAGCTAGACGTCTGATTTTTTATACATAGGGATAACAATTGGATACAATGTTTTTTACAAAATGTCACATGACCTCAATGACCTTTGACCTCAAATATACATATTTGTTCATAACACAATAAAAACAAGTACTACACCTTTCATATTTGGTATGATGGAAGACCTTATGACGACACATCCTGTACCTCATTAATTATGCACATATCTAAGTCTGAGCCAGACAATCAAGCTAGAGGTCTGATTTTTGGTATATAGGTATCACTATGGGATACAATTTCTTTTTAAAAATGTCACATGACCTCAATAACCTTTGACCTCAAATATACACATTTGTTCATAATTCAATAACCACAAGTACTACACCTTTCATATTTGGTATGATGGGAGACCTTATGACGACACATCCTGCACCTCAATAATTATGCACACATCTAATTCTGAGCAAGCCGATAGAGCTAGACGTCTGATTTTTTATACATAGGGATAACTATGGGATACAATTTCTTTTAAAAAATGTCACATGACCTCAATGACCTTTGACCTCAAATATACATATTTGTTCATAACTCAATAACCACAAGTACTACACCTTTCATATTTGGTATGATGGGAGACCTTATGACGATACATCCTGTACCTCAATAATTATGCACACATCTTACACATCTAATTCTGACCAAGCCGATAGAGCTAGACGTCTGATTTTTTATACATAGGGATACCAATTGGATACAATGTTTTTGACAAAATGTCATGTGTCATCGACGACCTTTGACCTCAAATATACATATATGTTCACAACTCAGTAACCACAAGTGCTACACCCTTCATATTTGGTATGATGGGAGACCTTATGACGACACATCCCTTACCTCATTAACTATGCACATATCCAATTCCAGGGCAAGCCAATAGAGCTATAGGGCCTGATTTTTGGTATATATAGGGATAACCATGAATATAATATTTTTGACAAAATATCACGTGACCTTGATGACCTTGGACCTCAAATATACATATATGTCTATAACTCAGTAACCACAAGGGCTACATCCTTCATATTTCGCATGATGGGACACCTTATGACGACATATCCTTTACTTCATTAATTATGCACATATCTAATTTTTTGCAAGCCAATGGAGCTTGATGTATGATTTTCGGTAGATAGGGATAACTATGACATTCAATTCCTTTAACAAAATGGCAAATCACCTCGATGACCTTTGACTTCGATTTCACAAATACTACCATAGCCCTTCCTCTTATTGCATATATATTTCTCTATTGACTCTGTTGACCAAAATGTCTCAAAACCCGGTCATTGCTGCTTTGAAGCAATATTTATTATTATTATTATTATTTATTGCTAATGTTGCCTTTCTTAGTTTTTCTTGTCCCACATTTAACTTCCTTCGCATTTCACATGACTTTTGGAAAGAAAATTTGTACATTTTTGTCTTTATTTACTTTTCTAACGGGAGATTGGTAGTACTGCAGCGGCATACCTGACGGCTTCTGCCTATATATGACAATTGAAATTGTCGTACTTTAGGTAGGGAAGATAGTCAGCTGTTTATTGGGCACTTGTCACACGCTGCCCCCATAGAGTCAGTCAATTTCACGAACCTTAGGTACGGCAGATTGTCAATCCTTTTTGCGGGTAAAACTTTCACTAACTGTCCGCTGACGGTCATTTCGATCTACATTCTTTGGTATGGAAAATGACCACCCTTTTCCGGGCACACTTGTGGTCTGCTGCAGGTACGGTTGACAGCGATTCCAATCAAGGCGCTTCTTATACGGGAAATTTTCAATCTCTTTCACGGCATACCTGTCCCAGGCAGCCGTTTCAATGCAATTACAATCGTTGCATTTTAAGTACGTGTAATTTGTTGCCCTTGAGTTAGTGCAACTGTCGTCCAATCGCCGCCATCTGACATTCAAATAACCGTACTTGGGGTACCGAAGTTTGTCAGTGTTTGCCGCACAATACTAGTATCTTCCGTACCTAAAGTACGATGGTCATATACAGGCAGAAGCCATCAAGTATGCCGCTTCAGTATTAAAATGTATTGGGGAAATGCGTAGTGATGTGTTAGAGTGGCACGGTTCTACGGGGATTTTAATATGCTCCCCGAGACAGTTTACGGCCAGCTGATAGAAGCTTTTTAAAGTCTTGTACTGCTCCTGAGTGGTTAAACAAAGTCATGACAGAACGGATGTAGACCTATGATGTCGAGTATGAGGAATTAGGCGACCAATATGCTCGGTAAGGTTTGCCAATGCTGACCACTAAAATTGTCTTTGACAAGAAAGTCGGACGGCGGAAATCAGTGACAGGTGTATCCGATAAAGAATACACTATTTTCCGTACAGATGAGCGTGAATAAAGATGTCAGCGGTGGGACCAGAATAGCTATTGTGCGGTAAAACATTGACAAACTTCCATACCCCAAGTATGTTATTTTAATATCAGATGGCGGCGATTGGACGACAGGTGCAATCATTCAATTGCCACAAATTACATGTACTTAAAGTGCGACGATTTTAATTGCACTGAATAGGCTGCCGGAGACAGGTATGCCGTGAAAGAGATTGATAATTTCCCTTATAAGAAGTGCCATGATTGGAATCGCTGTCAGCGTGTAGCAGACCACAAGTGTGCCCGGAAAAGGGTGGTCATTTTTCATACCAAAGAATATAGATCGGAATGACCGTCAGCAAGCAGTTAGTGAAAATTTTACCCGGAAAAAGGATTGACAATTTGCCGTATCTAAGGTTCGTGAAAATGGCTGACTCTATGGGGGCAGCTTGTGAAAAGTGCCAAATAAACAGCTGACTATCTTCCGTATCTAAAGTACGACAATTTCAATTGTCATATACAGGCAGAAGCCATCAAGTATGCCGCTGCAGTACTACCAATCTCCCGTCAGGAAAGTAAATAAAGACAAAAATGTAAAAATTTTGTTTTGCGTCTACATTTACTGCACATGGAACAATCTATACCTGGCAAACATGAATTCAGATTGATTTCCCTTTTTAAACAAAATTTACCATTCAATGAGTCAGCATAAATGTAATTTGGGAAATGCGTAGTTATGTGTTAGAGTGGCACGGTTCTACGGTGATTTTAATATTCTCCCCGAGACAGTTTACGGCCGAGCTGATAGAAGCTTTATAAAGTCTCATACTGCTCCTGAGTGGTCAAAAAAAGTCATGACAGAACGGATGTAGGCCTATGTTATCGAGTATCAGGAATTAAGCGACCAATTTGCTCGGTAAGGTTTGACAATGCTGACCACTAAAATTTGCTTTGACTAGAGGCAATAGAGAAATATATATGCAATAACAGGGAGGGCTATGGTAGTATTTGTGAAATCGAAGTCAAAGGTCATCGAAGTGATTTTCCATTTTGTTAAAAGAATTGAATGTCATAGTTATCCATATCTACCAAAAATCAGACCTCAAGCTCCATAGGCTTGCAAAAAATTAGATACGTGCATAATTAATGAAGTACAGGATGTGTCGTCATAAGGTCTCCCATCATACCAAATATGAAGGGTGTAGCACTTGTAGTTACTGAGTTATGAACAAATATGCATATTTGAGGTCAAAGATAATTGAGGTCACATGATATTTTTTTAAAGAAATTGTATCCCATAGTTATACCTATATACCTTAAATTAGACCTCTGGCTTTATTGGCTGGCTCAGAATTAGATATGTGCATAATTAATGTGGTACAGGACATGTCGTCATAAGTCGTCCCATCATACCAAATATGAAGGATGTGGCACTTGTTGTTATTAAGTTATGGATATATATGTATATTTGGGGTCAGAGGGCATCCAGGCTATGTGATATTTTGTCAAAGAAATTGTATCTTATAGTTATCCCTACATACCAAAAATCAGACCTCCAGCATTATTTTTATGCCCAGAATTAGGTATATGCATAATAAATGAGTTGCAGGAATATGCCAAGGTCAAAGGTCAATTGGTATCCCAAAAACTGTGGAGTGCAATTGGTCCCCTACTTGTCACTGTCGAATATACGCTTGTATTCTCGGACTTCAACATAAGCCAGAATAAGCCATTGCCATACCTTAGCTGCAAAGGTATAGGGGAGGTCAAAGGTCAGTGAAAAATCAGGGAGCATTCGTTTTCTACAGGGAGGGGGGTCGGTGAAAATCACGGGGGTTGACTTTTACAAAACCGCTTTTTAAGGGGGATCAAATTTTACAATGAATGATTGAATGGGTGGGTCAAATTTTACAAAGGTTTGTATTGAGTTATGGAAAACAAAATTGACTTTGGAATTTCATCGAAATGTTGCTTGTGTAACCGATGTTTCGAGACAGCAGAATGATAACCGACCAAAGCTCAGCCAAGTTTATTTCTCTAGCATGGCCAACAAGTCCGAGACTGGCGTTAACCTCTCTAGAGCAGCAACAGAGCATGTAGCCCCGAGTACAGGTCTGTGTGTTCCTGGCGTTATATGGCCTCCACCACAGCCCTGCAACGGTCTGTGGAGATAACTGGGGTCTCTGCAGCAAGATTCAAAATGGGGATCTCCATGGGTAAACAACTTGTCGAGTATGTTATGTTTCAGAAAATGAGCGAATTTGGATGTTAGATGAAGTCAATCGCATCGTTTCTGGGATTGGTTAGGAGGTAAAGGTAGGCAGGGAAAGGATTTTGCCCCAATAGAGCAGAATTTCGGCCGAAAAGACCGTTTAGTCTTCAGTGCGGTCCAGATCCAAGCCGCAGAGACCTCAGTTCTCTTCATAGACCATTGCAGGGCTGTGGTAGAGGCCATATGATGCTGGGATCACACGTGCACAGACCTGGCGCAGACGCAGGGCTACAGAGCATTGGGCATGAAATGA
Organism: Ptychodera flava; assembly: GCF_041260155.1. Lineage (NCBI taxonomy): Eukaryota > Metazoa > Hemichordata > Enteropneusta > Ptychoderidae > Ptychodera > Ptychodera flava. The sequence continues at coordinate 993,823 of NC_091949.1, forward strand.
GGAACCAACACACAGTCATATAATGTAACAAACAACTTCTGTATATTACTATATTGTGTCAAATATCGGGGTCTACATATAAAATAGTAAAACCGTACTTCAAAACTATAAATATTACTCCATGGTAACAATAACCGTACTGATCGACCCCCCCCCCCCAACGGCAGGAGTCGAACACACTTTCAGAACAAAAACTCTGTTCAAACCCTTTCTAAATGCTTAACAATTTCCATGGAAAACTTAACGTTGCTGCAGAGGTACCTCAGACTTGACCACGCGGCTCGGAAACACAAATAGTTCTTACGCAACTTTAACTCATGTTCGATGATGAGCACAATTGTAAGTCCGGTGTAATGTCTTCACATGAAATTCGGCGACAACACACGCAATTCACTACTAAGCAGCGTCCAGTTCAGCTACCACGGGAGCAGCCATCTTAGATCTTTGTTTACTTCCGGTCGTGACATGCCAAACTGATCTGAAGTCTTCCTCTGGTAACTCCGCGCATCGACAAAAGTTCAGTGGAACAATCATAAATAATGTTCTCGTTACAATCTCAGACATCTGACTGAACTCATAAACGGAATAAAGTTCGCAGTTAACACACAATTTGCTGCAGAAAGATCAGCTTTCAACTTGTGGTGATACTATCATCTCAGCGTGCAGTGCGTATTGCAATATACGGCATGGCTTTCACTTGTGTGAGCAATGTTTGTTCGATCGACTAAAGTAGAGGATGGCGTAGGGATTAAATAAACAGTCCGATCCGCATAAAGTTCGATCTCTGCCACTCACCGGTTTTTTTTACATATCTGCTGACTTGAGTAAGACTCAAAATAGAGAAATATCTGACTTAAAAAGTACACGCTGACACTCAAACCTTCCAGTGCCAGTGCAGCATGCAACGTAAAACACTCTCTGGAGAGTTCCCGTCTTGGACTCCCTAGGTATACAGTGATAACACACAAGAACTCCCAGGCAAAATAGAAAATACACAAGTCTTCCATACATAATCTATGAGAAGCTATGAATAATTTCTTTTAAATACAAAACTAGCTAAATCTGTGTATTTATAGACTCTTGATTATTGATATTAATGTACTTGATCAGACTAGGGTAGTTACCAGTGCATGTGTGAGCAAGAAATTTGATTTGGAATTTCACCGAATTGTTAATTCACTATCTTGTCAGAGGAAACTATGAATAATTTTTTCCATCACAAAACTAGTTAAATCTGTGTGTTTATGTACGCTTGATTATTGATATTAATGTACTTGATTAGACTAGGGTGGTTACAAGTGGATGTTTGTGCAAGAAATTTGATTTTGGAATGTCACCGAAATGTTGATACACTATCTTGTCTATGAGGAAACTATGAATATTTTTTTCCAATATAAAACTAGGTAAATCTGTGTATTTATTTACTCTTGATTATTGATATTAGTGTACTTGATTAGACTAGAGTGATTACAAGTTCATGTGTGCAAAAAATTTGATTTTGGCATTTACCCAAAAATGTTGATTCTCTAGTATGTGAGGAAACTTTTTCAGCCCGGGGCCACAGGGTGCGAAGGGTTAATGAATCAAATCTGATGAAATTTTTTTTTCATGGAAGGGGGTCACATTTTAAAATTGATGAATTGAGGGGGGGCTCAAATTTTAGAAATTTGATTTGGAGGGGGATCGCTTTTCACGTTTCATTTGTCGCCAAGATTCCATCGGCCCACCTCCCCATAAATAAAAATGCTCCCATATACTTTAAAAATCTTTTTTTTTTCAAAATTGGCAGTGCCTATGACCTTGATATTTGGCATGAAGGAGCCTAGGCCTATGGTCTACAAAAGTTGTTGAAAGAATTTCAATTAATTTTATGCAAATGAAAGTTTATTTCAAAGGTTATTTTCAATATGGCTGCAAGGTCAACTAACCAAGAGGACTTCATGCAACTGCCATGAGAACACTGTTGTACCTAGACACTTCAACAATGAGGTACACGGTGCGGAGTCATAAGGACTCCGATCATACCAAATATGAAGGGTGTAGCAGTTGTGGTTACATACACTGCATGAAAACCCAATAATTCAGATAAATTCACATTAATGAGTTGCCTGTATTATAGTGTAATACACGTGAATTCACATGAATCCACATGAATACAGGCTTGCTGAATACAAAAATGGATTCTTGACTGTATTCATCTGTATATGCACTCTTCAGCTAAAATACTGGCAATAATCCATGTTAATACAGTAAGTATTATAGGGTTTTTATGCAGTGATAGTTATGGACATATAGGTATTTTCAAGGTCAAAGGTCATCGAGGTGACATGAAAGTTAGTCAAAAAATTGTTATGCTAAGTTATCCCTATATACCAAAAATCAGACCTCTAGCTCTATTGGCTGGCTCAGAATTAGATATGCACATAATTAATGAGGTACAGGATGTTGTGTCATAGAGTCTCCCATCACACCAAATGTGAGGGTGTAGCACTTATTGTTACATAGTTATGGACAGATACTCATATTTGAGGTCAAAGGTCATCGAGGTCACATGACATTTTGTCAAAAAATTGTATTGCGAGGTTATCCCTATATACCACAAATCAGATCTCTAGCTCTATTAGCTGGCTCAGAATTAAATACGCACATAATGAATGAGGTACAGGATTTGGTGTCATAAGGTCTCCCATCATACCAAATATGAAGGGTGTAGCACTTGTGGTTACTTAGTTATAGACATAAACGTATATTCAAGGTCATCGAGGTCACATGACATTTTGTCAAAAAAATTGTATTGCTAAGTTATGCCTATACATCAAAAATCAGACCTCTAGCTCTATTGGCTGGCTCAGAATTAGATATGCGCATAATTAATGAGGTACAGGATGTGATGTCATAAGGTCTCCCATCATACCAAATATGAAGGGTGTAGCACTTGTGGTTACTTAGTTATAGACATATACGTATATTCAAGGTCATCGAGGTCACATGACATTTTGTCAAAAAAAGTGTATTGCTAAGTTGTCCCACATACCAAAAATCAGACCTCTAGTTCTATCAATTGGCTCAGAACTAGATATGCGCATAATTAATGAGGTACACAATGCGGTGTCATGAGGTCTCCCATCATATCAAATATGAAGGGTGTAGCACTTGCATTTACTTTGTTGTGGACATATACGTATTTTGAAGTCATCGAGGTCACAAGACATTTTGTCAAACAAAGTGTATTGCTAAGTTGTCCATATATACCACAATCAGACCTCTAGCTCTCTTACCTGGCTCAGAATTAGATGTGCGTATGATAAATGAGTTGCAGGAAGAGAGGGTTTCGCACCCATGGTGTCGAAACCCTAATAATAATAAACATACTGATTACAAGAGGGTTTCGAGACGAAAGTCTCGAAACCGTAATAATGAAAAACAGAACTATTACTAGAGGGTTTTGGGGGAATAGCAGTTCTTGGCACTGGTGATTTATAAAGAAGAGAATGTCAGCGACAACTGGGCGATCTGTGGATGCAACACAAATTTAACAACAGAGTAAACGGATTACTCAAATGAAACCACAACAGAACATATAACAACAAAGCCGATTTTGCACACAGTCATCTGAAAGACTGTCGTGTTTTTGTTCCCAAAGTCAAATATTTGCTTCAATTAAAGGAAATTGGAATAAAATAGTCATTTTAAAACTAAAAGTGACAATATTTAAAATTTTCTAACCCTACCCCTAACCCTAACCCTAACCAGTCTTCGCCATGCTTATGATCATGACGACAATGCTCATACCTATCTCTTGTAAGTTAGCATTTAGTCGTCACCACTCTCCATGACAGCTAATATCTATTCCAGTTAGGCATTAAGCTTCGACATATCCATAAAAAGCGACAGTAACTTTATCTAGGTAAGTTAGGCATTAATCCTCACCATAGACTGGAAGATGAGTCGAAGAGAGGAGTGTGTAACCTCCACAAATGTAATAATCTCCACAAATGTAATATCAACCAGAATTGTAATAAATCAACTACAAAGTAATAAAATAGTCAACCATTAATGTAGCAACCCGCAACCACAAATGTAATAAACAAATTAACCATAAATGTAATAAAACTCAACCATAAATGCAATAAACTTGAACTTGCATATGTGATCATTTGTTTATCAATGCCCTGAGTAAATACAGTGGAATTTGATTGAGTGTCCGGTTTGCCTTGCAGAGCTCGACGAGTCTACATGTTGCTTATCATTAGAAAAGTAAACATTTGCAACAAATTGAGTCTTCGTCTTTGGTTGGTGTTAGATTACAGCGCGCGGCAAACGTTTCCCATACACTGTCTCGTCACGATCACTGCTGTCGTTTCAGCATGTCACTCACAACAAGCATAACTACAAGCACTACATGCACATCACCAGTTGACTTTTAGGTGTTTACTTTAAATTGGGAACTTTATGAAGAAACAATTAAATTCTTTTTTTTTTAAAAAAAACTTTTCTTCTCCTCTCGATGTCAGCAATCACGACAACAGTTCCTTCAGCATGCAGTCTGTAGCATTGCGATTGCAGTCTACTCTATCAACAAGTTTGACACGATACAACACTGAATATTGTCAACCAGAAAATGCTAAACACTCCTAAATGAAACTTTAATCCCGCTTTCTCTTTTGTCTCAGCTAAATGAAACTTTCTCAATTGACACTTCTCTGAGCTACAAAATAGACGAAGAAAATTGTTGATTTTGCACATGCAAGTGCAATTCAATCAACACGGTACATTTTGTGCCTTGAACAACACACCCAGTGTTTCTGAAATAATTCACCGTATTTTGGCACTTAATTTTCCGGACGGCATCATACACCGTAACGGGTTAGCATGGAGGGGACGATGATATCTCTCTGCCTTCAAATATTCTTTACCTTGCTGAAAAATACAATGTTTTACTGTAATAAAACGCCGAGAGTCAGTCCGGTTGATGTTGAGGACTTTCCTCGAGATATATAGATCCGACACTCGAAAAATATGCCAGTGAGTTTTGTCTGAGTTGTATTTCCCAAATCAAAGTACACAAATAGCTGAAAGTGAAAGAAACTTTGATGATATGCTATAGATATAGTGTCAAGCTTGTTGTGCATGAGTGGCATGCTGAAACGACTGTCATGATTGTGGACGAGACAGTGTCTGGGAAACGTTCGCCGCGTGCGCTGTAATCTAACACCACCAAAGACTCAATTGGTTGCAAATGTTTACTTTTCTAATGATAAGCAACCTGAGACTTGTCGAGCTCTGCAAGGCAAAACGGACACTCGATCAAATTCCACTGTAATAACTTTAATAAGACTAGTGTAATGTTATTGCATACTTTCCTGAAACCGTATCAAACCGTTAGATAATGGAAGTGGAACAGCAGTTGTAGACACTGATAATTACATAATAAGGAAGCGTCAAAGTAACTCGTCAAACAGTGATACCACACAAAGTTTATGACAGATGACCAGAACAAATACCAGAGAAATATAAAACCTTATAACAGAAACTTACGACACAAAACATGATGACGACAACATATATTTCAATCTAGTAAAAAAAACAATACGAACACTACCTTGAACACAGTAGAACAAAATTAGGAACAAACTTCAAGTGGGACAACATTGGAATACAGACAATCTATCCATTATTCCACACAATTTATCCACTGAACACGAATTTTAGGCAGTTGATTAAGAAAGTACGGCAAATTTTGAAAAAACGGCGTTAAAGGATCGTAGTGTTATACAGTCTTCCCACTCTGGAGTAGAGACTGCACAGACATTCAGATTACAGCTGTGTCTAGCCATGGCCAATCAGTTGAGTACACAAAACAGGGAAACGTAAAATACACTTTCAAATATGCAAACACACTAAACGCAAACAATTAAGAAATGAATAATGTGTGGAGTTGCTTTCCTTATTACATAGATCAATATTTAAGGGCTAATTCCTCAATTGCAACGAAAAATAGATTTATTACATTTATGGTTGATAAGTATTACATTTAGGGTCATTTTTATTACATTTATGGTTACCATTTATTACATTTGTGGTTGGTGTATTTATTACATTTATGGATGATCTTTATTACATTTATGGGTGAATTTTATTACAATTGTGGTTGATATTACATTTGTGGAGATTATTACATTTGTAATGGTTACAGAGCGCAGGGAGCTTCTTCTAAATTTTCTAAATATTGGAAAAGGATTTAATTATTCAAAGATAGAGACCTAGAGGTCGAGAAAAGTATCTAATCTAATCTAATATCAATAGGGACAATAAATGGGATTCAACTGTTAATCTCTTTCGATCGCTTCTTTCTCGGATCTTTTCCCATACGCCCTCAACGGACTTCAAAGTGATCGTGCTTCAATTAATTGAGAGTGGCATATCAAACATTCAAAAGTTCAAACGAAGCTTGACAACGCCGTGGATTTTAGATGTCATTTCTAATATTGAACGACAATTAAATTATTCAAAGACAGAACCCTAGTAAAACATATTACTGTCGTTAAATTCTATCGGTCAACACCTACCTAACTAACCAACATCTACATAGTTCCTATCCACCCAACTGTCCTAACCCTAACAAAAAGGCTAACCCTAACCCTAACCCTAACCCTAACCCTAACCGCTGTCTTGTACAAGTCGCTCAATCACAGTTCCAACTCAATAAAGGCTTGTATTGTACAAATCGCTCAATTGGAGTTTTTCTTGCACAAACCACTGAATTAGAGTTTGTTTTGTACAAGTCGCTCAATTAGCTTTTGTTTTGATACAAACCACTCAATTAGATTCTGTTTTTTTACAAATCACTCAATAGGAGTTTCTGTTGTACATATAATGCAATCGGAGTGTCTCTTGCATAAATCACTCAATTAGAGTTTGTCTTGAGTGGTTTGTACAAGACAAACTCCAATTGAGTGATTTACGAAAGAATAACCTAAATTTAGCAATTTTTACAAGACAAATTCTAATTGAGTGATTTATGCGGGAAAATCTCCAATAGAGCGATTTGCAACAAGACAAATTCCAATAGAGCGATTTATGCAAAACTTACTCAAATTCAGCAATTTTTACAAGAAAAACTCTTATTGAGTGCTTTTTGCAAGATACACTCCGATTGAGTCAAACTGCTTTTGAGTGATTGTTACTAAACATATCTAACTCAGTGGTTTGTATCAAAACAAAAGCTGGTTGAGCAATTTGTACAAAACAAACACCCATTGCGTGATTTATGCAGGAAATATTCCAAATTGATAGATTTGTACAAAACTAACTCTAATTGATTTTATGCAGGAAAATCTCTGAATTGATAGATTTGTACAACACTTATTCCAATTGAGTGATTTATGCAAGACTTACTCAAATTCAGCAATTTTTACAAAAAAACTCTAAAATAGAGAGATTTTTGCAAAAGACACTCCGTTTGATTTATTTGTACAACAGAAACTCCTTTTTGAGTGATATGTACAAAACAGAATCTAATTGAGCGTTTATATCAAAACAAAAGCTAATTGACTGATTTGTACAAAACTAACTCCAATTGAGTGATTTATGCAAGACTAACACAATTGATCATTTTTCACGAGAAAACTCGAATTGAATGAATTTTGCAACAGACACTCCGATTGAGTTATTTGTACAACAGAAACTCCTTTTGGGTGATTTGTACAAAACAAAATTTATTTAAGTGCATCAAAACATAAGCTCGACTTGTAATAACTAACTCTAATTGAGTGATTTGCAAGACAAACTCCAATTGAGTGATTTATGCAAGACTAACTCAAATCCAGCAATTTTTACAAGACAAACCCTAATTGAGTGATTTGTACGACTTTCTCTAATTGAGTGATTTGTGCATAAAAACTCCAATTGAGCAATTTCTAAAAGATAAACTCCAATTGAGTGATTTATGCAAGACTAACTCAAATTCAGCAATTTTTACATGAAAAAATCTAATATATAGAGATTTTTGCAAGAGACGATCCGTTTGAGTTATTTGAACAACAGAAACTCCTTTTTGAGTGATTTGTACAAAACAGAAACTAATTGAGCGGTTTGTATCAAAATAAAAGCTAATTAATCGATTTGTACAAAACAAACTCCAATTGAGTGATTTATGCAAGACTAACTCAAATTCATCAATTTTCACGAGAAAACTCCAATTGAGTGAATTTTACAAGACAGACTCCGATTGAGTTACTTGTACAACAGAAACTCCTTTAAGGGTGATTTGTACAAAACAGAATCTAATCTAGTGGTTTGTATCAAAACATAAGCTGTTCGAGCGACTTGTACTCACTAACTCTAATTGAGTGATTTGTGCAAGAAAAACTCCAATTTAGTGATTTGTACAAAACTAAGTCCAATTGAGTGATTTGTGCAAGACTACCTCAAATCCAGCAATTTTTACAAGACAACCCTAAATTCATTGATTTGTGCAAGACACACTTCATTGAGCGTTTTTGAAAGCTCTCGTCCTTGCAAGCGATGTCGAAAACTAGAGCCCGGTCGTTGATAGTCTGTTGGCGTATACATGCGTACATGCGTACGTCTAGCTCTATGGCTCGAGCGATAACAGTAGCCGAGCCCCATTCAACTGATTCAAGAAAATCATGAGCAAATGTGATCTCAATCCAGCGTGCAATTATTGTTCAATGTTCAGCAGATATTTAACTTAGATTAATTGACCTTTTATTGTGTGTTACATTTAGTTAGTTGGTATGCTTGAATTGTGACAGATCAGCCGCCATTTAACAAGCGGCAATATCGCAAACATTACAATCAACCCGTAACATGTGCGGCGTTCTTGGATTTGTTTACAACAGAGGGGGACCCCCTCAGGAGGATGCGCAGCGCGACGACACACTGCGCTTTAAATTCATCAATTTTAACAAAAAACCTCAAATTGAGTGATTTTGGCCATTGAGTTATTTGTACAACAGAAACTGCTTTTGAGTGATTGATTCAAAACATAATCTATTGAGTGATTTGTACAAGACAAACTCCAATTGAGTGATTTATGCAGGAAAAACTCTGAATTGATAGATTTGTACAAGACTTATTCCAATTGTGTGATTTATGCAAGACTAATTCAAATTCAGCAATTTTTACAAGACAAACCCAAATTGAGTGATTTGTACAAGGCACACTGTAATTGACCGTTTACTACAAATCTAACTCCAATTAGTTGAATTGAACAACATAAACTAAATTTGAGTGGTTTGTACAAGACAAACTCCAATTGAGTGATTTACGAAAGAATAACCTCAATTCAGCAATTTTTACAAGACAAATTCTAATTGAGTGATTTATGCGGGAAAAACTCCAATAGAGCGATTTGTACAAGACAAACTCCAATAGAGCGATTTATGCAAAACTTACTCAAATTCAGCAATTTTTACAAGAAAAACTCTTATTGTGTGCATTTTGCAAGATACACTCCGATTGAATTATTTGTACAACAGAAACTGCTTTTGAGTGATTAAACTAAACATAATCTAATTCAGTGGTTTGTATCAAAACAAAAGCTGATTGAGCGATTTGTACAAAACAAACTGTAATTGAGTGATTTGTGCAAGAAGAACTCCAATCGAGTGATTTGTGCAGGAAAAACTCCAAATTGATAGATTCGTACAAGACTAATTAAATTGAGTGATTTATGCAAGACTAACTCAAATCCAGCAATTTTTACAAGACAAACCCAAATTGAGTGATTTGTACAAGGCACACTCTAATTGAGCGTTTTCTACTAATCTAACTCCAATTAGTTGAATTGAACAACAAACTAAATTTGAGTGGTCTGTACCAGACAAACTCCAATTGAGCAATTTCTAAAATATAAACTCCAATTGAGTGATTTATGGTAGACTAACTTAAATTCATCAATTTTAACAAAAAACCTCAAATTGAGTGATTTTTGCAAGAGACACTCCGATTGAGTTATTTGTACTACAGAAACTGCTTTTGAGTGATTGATTCAAAACATAATCTTATTGAGTGGTTTGTACAAGACAAACTCCAATTGAGTGATTTATGCAGGAAAAACTCTGAATTGATAGATTTGTACAAGACTTATTCCAATTGAGTGATTTATGCAAGACTAACTCAAATTTAACAATTTTTACAAGACAAACCCAAATTGACTGATTTTTTACAAGACAAACCCAAATTGAGTGATTTGTACAAGGCACACTGTAATTGAGCGTTTTCTACAAATCTAACTCCAATTAGTTGAATTGAACAACATAAACTAAATTTGAGTGGTTTGTACCAGACAAACTCCAATTGAGTGATTTACGAAAAAATAACCTAAATTCAGTAATTTTTACAAGACAAATTCTAATTGAGTGATTTATGCGGGAAAAACTCCAATAGAGTGATTTGTTCAAAACAAACACCAATTGAGCGATTTATGCAAAACTTACTCAAATTTCTGCAATTTTTACAAGAAAAACTCTTATTGAGTGCTTTTTGCAAGATACACTCCGATTGAATTATTTGTACAACAGAAACTGCTTTTGAGTGATTGATATTAAACATTATCTAATTCAGTGGTTTGTATCCAAACAAAAGCTGATTGAGCGATTTGTACAAGACAAACTCCAATTGAGTGATTTGTGCAGGAAAAACTCCAAATTGATAGATTCGTACAACACTAGCTCCAATTCACTGATTTATGCAAAACTAACTCAAATTCAGCAATTTTTACAAGACAAACCCTAATTGAGTGATTTGTACAAAACTAACTCTTATTGAGTGATTTTATACAGGAAAAACTCTGAATTGATAGATTTGTACAACACTTATTCCAATTGAGTGATTTATGCAAGACTAACTCAAATTCAGCAATTTGTACAAAACAAACTCCAATTGCGTGATTTATGCAGGAAAAATTCCAAATTGATAGATTTGTACAAGACTAACTCCAATTGAGTGATTTATGCAAGACTAACTCAAATTGATCATTTTTCACGAGAAAACTCAAATTGAGTGAATTTTGCAAGAGACACTCCGATTGAGTTATTTGTACAACAGAAACTCCTTTTGGGTGATTTGTACAAAACAAAATCTATTTAAGTGGTTTGTATCAAAACATAAGCTGTTCAAGCGACTTGTACTAACTAACTCTAATTGTGTGATTTGCAAGGAAAACTCCAATTGAGTGATTTTGCAGGAAAAACTCCAAATTGATAGATTCGTACAAGTCCAATTGAGTGATTTATGCAAGACTAACTCAAATCCAGCAATTTTTACAAGACAAACCCAAATTGAGCGTTTTCTACTAATCAAACTCCAATTAGTTGAATTGAACAACATAAACTAAATTTGAGTGGTTTGTACCAGACAAACTCCAATTGAGTGATTTACGAAAAAATAACCTAAATTCAGTAATTTTTACAAGACAAATTCTAATTGAGTGATTTATGCGGCAAAAACTCCAATAGAGTGATTTGTTCAAACAAACACCAATTGAGCGATTTATGCAAAACTTACTCAAATTTCTGCAATTTTTACAAGAAAAACTCTTATTGAGTGCTTTTTGCAAGATACACTCCGATTGAATTATTTGTACAACAGAAACTGCTTTTGAGTGATTGATACTAAACATTATCTAATTCAGTGGTTCAATTTTTACATAAACAACTCCAATTGAGTTTCTTTTGAAGACACAATCCGATTGAGTTATTTGTAAAACATAAACTCCTTTTGAGTGATTTGTACAAAACAGAATCTAATCGAGTGGTTTGTATCAAAACAAAAGCTGATTGAGCGATTTGTACAAAACAAACTATAATTGAGTGATTTGTGGGGAAAAAAGTCCCATTGAGCGATTTGTACAAGACAAAATTTGTGTGATTTATGCAACACTAACTTAAATCCAGCAATTTTTACGAGGCAAACTCAAATTCAGTGATTTTTGCAAGATACACTCCGATTGAGTTATTTGAACAAAAGAAACTGCTTTTGAGTGATTTGTACAAAACAGAATCTAATGAGTGGTTTGAATCAAAACAAAAGCTGATTGAGCGATTTGTACAAAACATACTGTAATTGAGTGATTTGGGGGAAAAAACTCGAGAGTGATTTATGCAGGAAAAACTCTGACTTGATAGAATTGTATGACTTATTCCAATTGAGTAATTATGCAATTTTTACAACACAAACCCAAATTGAGTAAATTGTACAAGGCACACTCTAATTGAGCGTTTTCTACAAAACTAACTCCAATTAGTTGAATTGAACAACATAAACTAAATTTGAGTGGTTTGTGCATAAAAACTCCAATTCAGCAATTTGTAAAAGTCAAAGTGTAATTGAGTGATTTGTACAAGACAAACAACAATTGAGTGATTTATGCAAGACTAACTCAAATTCAGCACTTTTTACAAGACAAACCCTGATTGAGTGATTTCTCAAGACATAATCCACCCTTAGTGATTTTTGCAGGAAAATCTCCAATTTAACGATTTATAGAAGACGCACTCTAATTGAGCGATTTCAACAAATCTGACTCCAATTAGTTGAATTGTACAACATAAACTACATTTGAGTTGATTTGTACAAGAAAGATTCTACTTGTGTGGTTTTTGTACAATACAACCCTTTATTGAGTGATTTATACCAGGGTACTGTGATTGAGCGATTTATACAAGACAGCGGTTAGGGTTAGGGTTGGGGTTACGGTTAGCCTTTTGTTAGGGTTAAGGACAGTTGGGTAGACAGGAACTATGTAGATGTTGGTTAGTTAGGTAGGTGGTGACCGATAGAATTTAACGACAGTAGGGTTCTGTCTTTGAATAATTTAATTGTCGTTCAATATTTAGGAATGACCTCTAAAATCCACGGCGTTGTCAAGCTTCGTTTGAACTTTTGAATGTGTGACATTCCACTCTCAATTCCTTGAAGCACGATCACTTGGAAGTCCGTTGAGGGCGTATGGAAAAAGATCCGAGAGAAAGAAGCAGTCGAGGGGACTGTGAAAGAGATTAGCAGTTGAATCCCATTTGTTGTTCACATTGATTATAGATTAGATTAGATACTTTTCTCGACCTCTAGGTCTCTATGTTAGAATAATTAAATCCTTGTCCAATATTGAGAAAGTTTAGAAGACGCTCCCTGCGCTCCTCTCTTCGACTGATCTTCCAGTCTATGGTGAGGATTAATGCCTAACTTACCTAGATAAAGTTACTGTCGCTTTTTATGGATATGTCAAAGCTAAATGCCTAACTTGCATAGATATTAGCTGTCATGGAGAGTGGTGACGACTAAATGCCTAACTTACCCGCGATAGGTATGAGCATTGGCGTCATGATCATAAGCATGGCGAAGACTGGTTAGGGTTAGGGTTAGGGTTAGGGTTAGAAAATTTTAAATATTGTCACTTTTAGTTTTAAAATGACTGTTTTATTCCATTTTTCCTTTAAATGAAACAAATATTTGACTTTGGGAATAAAAAAACAGATGACTGTGTGCAAAATCGGCTTTCTTGTTATATGTTCTGTTGTGTTTTTATTTGAGTAATCCGTTTACTCTGCTGTTAAATTTGTGATGCATCCACAAATCGCCCAGTTAACGCTGACATTCTCTTCTGTATAAATCACCAGTGCTAAGAACTGCTGTTCCCCCAAAACTCTCTAGTAATAGTTCTGTTTTTCATAATTACGGTTTCGAGACTTTCGTGTCGAAACCCTCTCTTAATCGTTACGTTGATTATTATTAGGGTTTCGACACCATAGGTGCGAAACCCTCTTGTAATCGTTCATTTTTTTATACTTCTTCTTCTTCTTCTTCTTCTTCTTCTTCTTCTTCTTCTTCTTCTTCTTCTTCTTCTTCTTCTTCTTCTGTCACGCTTCTGCAACTACCACACGAACACCGCTGCACCTACAGACTTCAAATTTGCCAGTCAGGTAAAAGTGCTAGCAAGAAATTTTTTGATCAAATGACCATAATATGGGGACACGTCACCTTTCAGCCATTTTCAAAATAAACTTAAAAAAATAGAGCTCATTTGCATAATAAGTGAAAATTCAAAATTCTGCTCAATTCACTTTTTAGACCATATACCCTTCCTCCTTCATGCCAAATATTAAGGTGACAGGTTTTGCCAATTTTGGGAAGAATATTTTTATAGTATTACTTTTCTGATTTTTCATTGACCTTTGACCTCCCCTATACCTATGCAGAAAAGCTATGGCAATGTCTTATTGAGGCCTATGTTAAAGTCCAAGACAGCCAGAGTCTATTGGACAATGGCCAGTAGGGCACCAAATAAGTCAACACAATTTTTGGGATTCCACTTGACCTTTGACCTTGGCATATTCCTGCAACTCATTTATTATGCGCACATCTAATTCTGAGCCAGCTAATACAGGTAGAGGTCTGATTTTTGGTATATGGCGACAACTTAGCTATACACTTTTTTTGACAACATATCGTGTTACCTCGATGACCTTTGACCTTGAATATATGTATATGTCCACAACTAAGTAACCTCAAGTGCTACACCCTTCATATTTGGTATGATGGTAGACCTTATGACAAAACATCCTGTACCTCATTAATTATGCGCATATATAATTCTGACCCAGCCAATAGAGCTACAGGTCGGATTTTTGGTATATAGGCTTAACTTAGGAATACAATTTTTGTTGACAAAATGTCATGTGACCTCGATGACCTTGAAAATACGTATATGTCCATAACTAAGTAACCAAAAGTGCTACACCTTTCATATTTGGTATGATGGGAGACCTTATGACACTGCATCGTGTACGTTATTAATTATGCGCATATCTAATTCTGAGCCAGCTAATAGAGCTAGAGGTTTGATTTTTTGTATACAGGAACAACTTAGCAATACACTTTTTTGACAAAATGTCATGTGACCTCGATGAAATTTGACCTTGAATATACGTATATGTCCATAACTATGTAACCACAAGTGCTACACCCTTCATATTTGGTATGATGGGAGACCCTATGACACCACATCCTGTCTATCATTAATTATGCACATATCTAATTCCGAGCAAGCCAATAGAGCTACAGGTAGGATTTTGGTATATAGGCTTAACTTAGGAATACAATTTTTGTTGACAAAATGTCATGTGACCTCGATGACCTTGAAAGTACTATATGTCCATAACTAAGTAACCACAAGTGCTACACCTTTCATATTTGGTATGATGGGAGACCTTATGACACTGCATCGTGTACGTTATTAATTATGCGCATATCTAATTCTGAGCCAGCCAATAGAGTTAGAGGTCTGATTTTTGGTATAAAGGGACAATTCGGATAGTTTTCAATCGGATTCGAACCCACACATACGGCATCAGTCGCCTAGCTGAAAGGCCACAGACAGAACCACTCGGCTAAATCTCCACTCCCAAAAAAGAGTGGTTCAATAGCCGGCTAAGTTGTTACATTTTTTCTGACTGAGGCCGCTCAACACGTTGTAGAGTTCGTGAAGCACTCACGCACGCATGCTCACTATCATACATCGCACATACACTTTATCGAAGCGAAGAAACGAATTTCATCGCTTTAACTGGGCGAACGATAACCTCGGGGACAATCCTGTCCACCAGCAGTGTACCTACCCAGGGTAGAAAATTCGGATAGTTTTCAATCGGATTCGAACCCACAACATACGGCATCAGTCGCCTAGCTGAAAGGCCACAGACAGAACCAGTCGGCTAAATCTCCACTCCCAAAAAAGAGTGGTTCAATAGCCAGCTAAGTTTACATTTTTTCTGACTGAGGCCGCTCAACACGTTGTAGAGTTCGTGAAGCACTCACACACGCATGCTCACTATCATACATCGCACATACACATTTATCGAAGCGAAGAAACGAATTTCATCGCTTTAGCTAGCAATACAATTTTTTGACAAAATGTCATGTGACCTCGATGACATTTGACCTTGAATATACGTATATGTCCATAACTATGTAACCACAAGTGCTACACCCTTCATATTTGGTATGATGGGAGACCCTATGACACCACATCCTGTCTATCATTAATTATGCACATATCTAATTCCGAGCAAGCCAATAGAGCTAGAGGTCTATTTTTTGTATATCGGTATGAGTATGCAATGCAATTTTTTGACAAAATGTCATCTGACCTCGATGACCTTGAAAATACGTATATGTATATAACTAAGTAACCACAAGTGCTACACCCTTCATATTGGGTATGATGGGAGACCTTATGATACCACATCCTGTCTATCATTAATTATGCGCATATCTAATTCTGAGCCAGCCAATACAGCTAGAGGTCTGATTTTTGGTATATAGGCATGAATATGCAATGAAATTTTTTGGCAAAATGTCATCTGACCTCGATGACCTTGAAAATAAGTATATGTATATAACTAAGTAACCAAAAGTGCTACAACCTTCATATTTGGTATGATGGGAGACATTATGACACCACATCCTGTACCTCATTAATTATGCGCATATATAATTCTGAGCCAGCCAATAGAGCTACAGGTCTAATTTTTGGTATATAGGCATAACTTAGCAATACAATTTTTTTGACAAAATGTCTTGTGACCTCGATGACCTTGAATATACGTATATGTCCATAACTAAGTAGCCACAAGTGCTACACCTTTCATATTTTGCATGATTGGATACCTTATGACACCACATCCTTACCTCATTAATTATGCGCATATCTAATTCTGAGCCATCAAAGAGAGCTAGAGTTCTGATTTTCTTTATAAAGGGACAACCTAGCAATACAATTTTTTTGACAAAAAGTCATTGACCTCGATGACCTTTGACCTTAAATATGAGTATATGTCCATAACTAGGTAACCACAAGTGCAACACCCTTCATATTTGGTGTGATGGGAGACCTTATGACACCACATCGTGTATATCATTAATTATGCGCATATCTAATTCTGAGCAAGCCAATAGAGGTAGAGGTCTGATTTTTGGTATATCGGGATAACCAAGTAATACAATTTTTTTGACAAAATGTCATGTGACCTCGATGACCTTGAATATACGTATATGTCCATAACTAACTAACCACAAGTGCTACACCCTTCATATTTGGTATGATGGGAGACCTTATGACACCATATCCTGTACATCATTCATTATACGCATATCTAATTCTGAGCCAGCCAATAGAGTTAGAGGTCTGATTTTTGGTATATAGGCATAAGTTAGCAATACATTTTTTTGACAAAATGTCATGTGACCTCGATGACCTTGAAAATACGTATATGTATATAACTAAATAACCACAAGTGCTACACCTTTCATATTTGGTATGATGGGAGACCTTATGACACCACATCGTGTACTTCATTAATCATGCGCATATCTAATTCTGAGCCAGCCAATAGAGCTAGAGGTCTGATTTTTGGTATATAGGCATAACTTAGCAATACAATTTTTTTGACAAAATGTCATTTGACCTCGATGACCTTGATATACGTATATCTCCATAACTAAGTAACAACAAGTTCTACACCCTTCCTAATTTGCATGATCGGAGACCTTATGACACCACATCCTCTACCTCATCAATTATGCGCAAATCTTATTCTGAGCTAGCTAGTAGAGCTAGAGGTCTGATTTTTGGTATATAGGACAACTTAGCAATACAATGTTTTTATGAAATGTTATGTGACCGATGACCTTTGACCTTAAATATGAGTATATGTCCATAAATAAGTAACCAAAAGTGCTACACCCTTCATATTTGTGTGATTGGAGACCTTATGACACCACATCGTGTACTTCATTAATTATGCGCATATCTATTTTGAGCGAGCCAATAGAGCTAGAGGTCTGATTTTTTGGTATATAGGGATAACCTAGCAATACAATATTTTGACAAAATTTCATGTGACCTCGATGACTTTTGACCTTAAATATGAGTATATGTATATAACTAAATAACCACAAGTGCTACACCTTTCATATTTGGTATGATGGGAGACCTTATGACACCACATCGTGTACTTCATTAATCATGCGCATATCTAATTCTGAGCAAGCCAATAGAGCTAGAGGCCTGATTTTTGGTATATAGGGATAACTTAGCATAACAATTTTTTGACAAATGTCATGTGACCTCCCATGTGATCTCTTGTCACGAAAGTAAGTAAAGACAAAAATGTACAAATTTTAATTTGCCAAAGATGGAACAATCTATACTTGGCAAGCATGAATTTACCGGTAGATGGATTTCTTTTTAAACGAAATCTGCCATTCAATGGGTCAGCAGAAATGTGATCGGGGAAATGCCTAGTGATGTATTGGAGTGGCATGGTTCTACGGGGATTTTAATATTCTGCCAGTGGCAGTTTACGGCCGAGGTAATAGATACTTAATAAAGTCTCGTACTGCTCCTGAGTTGTCATGACTGAACGGATGTCTATTATTAGCAATTAGGCGACCAATATCCTCGGTAAGGTTTGCAAATGCTGACCATTAAAATTGGCTTTGACTAGTCAGTCGGACGGCGGGAATCGGTGACAGGTGTATCCGATAAACTGCCGGTGGCAGAATATTAAAATCCCCGTAGAACCATGCCACTCCAATACATCACTAGGCATTTCCCCGATCACATTTCTGCTGACCCATTGAATGGCAGATTTCCGTACATATGAGAGTGAATAAAGATGTCAGCGGCGGGACCATGGTAGCTTATTGTGCGGTTAAACAATGACATACTTCGCTACCTCAAGTACGGTTATTTGAATGTCAGATGGTGGCGATTGGACGGTAGGTGCTCTAACTCAAAGGCCACAAATTACACGTACTTAAAGTGCGACGATTGTAATTTTACTGAATTGGCTGACGGGGATAGGTATGCCGTGAAAGAGATTGAAAATTTCCCGTATAAGAAGCGCCTTAATTTGAATCGCTGTCAACCCGCAGCAGACCACAAGTGTGTTCGGAAAAGGGTGGTCATTTTCCATACCAAAGAATGTGGATCGGAATGACCATCAGCGGGCAGTTATTAAATGTTTTACCCGCAAAATGATTGACAATCTTCCGTACCTAAGGTTCTTGAAATTGACTGACTCTTAGGGGGCAGCGTGTGACAAGTGCCCATAAACAGCTGAATATCTTCCTACCTAAAGTACGACAATTTCAATGGTCATATACAGGCAGAAGCCGTCAGGTATGCCGCAACAGTACTACCCATCTCCCGTTAGAAAAGTAAATAAAGACAAAAATGTACAAATTTTGTTTCCAAAAGTCGTATGAAATGCGAACGAAGTTAAATGTCGGACAAGAAAAACTAAGAAAGGCAACATTAGCAATAAATAATAATAATAATAAATATAGCTGCAAAGCAGCAGTGAGCGGGTTTCGAGACATTTTGGTCAACAGAGGCAATAGAGAAATATATATGCAATAAGAGGGAGGGCTATGGTAGTATTTGTGAAATCGAAGTCAAAGGTCATCGAGGTGATTTGCCATTTTGTTAAAAGAATTGAATGTCATAGTTATCCCTATCTACCAAAAATCAGACCTCAAGCTCAGTTGGCTTGCAAAAATTAGATATGGGCATAATTAATGAAGTACAGGATATGTCGTCATAAGATCTCCCGTCATACCAAATATGAAGGGTGTAGCACTTGTGATTACTGAATCAGGAACAAATATGTATATTTGAGGTCGAAGGTCATTGAGGTCACATGACATTTTTTAAAGAAATTGAATCCCATAGTTATACCTATATACCAAAAATCAGACCTCTAGCTTTATTGGCTTGCTCAGAATTAGATATGTGCATATTAATAAAGTACAGGATATGTCGTCATAAGTCGTCCCACCATACCAAGTATGAAGGGTGTAGCACTTGTGGTTATGAAGTTATGGATATATATGTATATTGGGGGTCAGAGGGCATCCAGGTCATGTGATTTTTTTTCTTTTTTAATTGGTTACATTTTATTCGATTCTTTTCATAGACAAAGATAATTTACAGTTCTAAATAGCCATGGTAACAGAAAAAGACCTTGAATATATTAAATTACAAAATAGGGAAATCAGCAGTGTCAAAAAGACAAGAGAAAAATCTGAGTATTACATGGATTTTATGAAGTTGCTAATGTCTTTTTTCTTATCTTTCAGTATATATCTTAAGATTGACATTTCATCTATTAGATACCTTTCAATAAGACTAATTTCCGTCAATCTTGCTTTATAAACCACAAATGTTGCTACCATCAAAAATAAATTTAACATTTCGAATTTTTTCTGCTTAAGCATGTATCCAAATATAATGTGTTTCCATCTAATTACAATGTTAATCCCATAAATCTGATTTAAATAGTGTTAAATTTGTTCCAAAAAGATTTCAGGAGAGTACAATCAAAGAGAAAGTGTTCGCTGTTTTCAACTTGATTGCAATGTTCGCAATTAGGAGATTTAATTTTTTTCCATTTGAACAGATTTTGTTTATTTGGTACTTTATTATGAATCAAGAAATAATTAAATTGTGCAATTTTTTTTAACAATAGGTCTCTTAATTTTTGTCTCCCATATGATGTTCCAACTCACATCATCTTGGTCAATTTCATTCCAAATATGTGGAGCATAGGATGTCACTGTCTTCATATTTGTAAAATTCCAATAAAAATCTTTGCATGTAAACTCAAAAATATCTTTACACTTTTCATTATAACCTTTTTTAAGAATACAAGGTGTTGTTTTTTCACCTTAATTTGTGATTCTACAGTTTTCATGACTTCCACCTATTTTTGAGATATAACACTTTTAAGAACTTTGTATTGAACAATCCAATTTCTTTTGTTTTTCAGTAATGAAAGAGCCATTATTAAATACATCAGCAATATGAATTATACCCGAGTTAATCCACTCTTTAAAAAACAAAGCCTTATTACGATCTTTTACAAATTGATTGCCCCATATAACCTCGCTACCAACACTACTGGCTTGTAATATCTGATGTGTTTTTACCCTTTATTTCATACCAAAATTGTAATATTTCTCTGTAGAAGGGTGGAAGGTTGCTTTTCATAAAATGCACCACCGCTTTATCTGCGTTAAATGTAAACACTAAAGGGAAGTAACCAAACTTGTCAAACCAGTCTCTCGGTAAAACTTTCCAAGTTGTGATCGTTTCGTTACATAATCTAATACCCATGCGCATTTCAGAGCTTTGAAATGAGCCTCCACATCAATCATTTGCAATCCACCGTTATTGATTTTTTGAATGACAACATTTCTGTTCACTTTTAATTACCTTTTTTACCATTCCATAAAAAATTATAGAAAATAGTATTTAATCTTGTTATTACACTAGGAGGTATTTCCTTCATTGAAGCAACGTATGAAATCTTTGAAATTGCAAGACATTTTTAAAACAGTTATTTTTACAAAAATTGATAGATATCTACTTTTCCAAGCATTCAACATAATTTCAATTTTGTCTATTTTGGTTTCCCAGTTTAATTTATCTATTTCATGCTTTGAATAACCAAAATAAATTCCAAGTGCCTTGATAGGCTTGTCTGGCCATGATGTGTACCCTAAATTTGTATTTTTCCGCCAATTACCAAATTTAAGACATCCTGTTTTACCTCTATTAAGTCTTAGCCCAGAGAACATTCCGTACTCATCTATTACATTCAGGAGTCTTGCTAAAGATTTTTGCTTTGTGATATAAACTTGCATGTCATCAACCATTTGAGTTATTCTAATTTCATTATGTTTCAACCGATTACCAATATTTACCCCGTGTATTTCTTGATCTGATCTAATTTAACAGCCAGTATTTCCACTACTAGTAAAAATAAAAGAGCAGACAGAGGACATCCTTGACCTACCCCTCTTCCAATTTTTATGATATCTGAAAGCCATCCGTTGTTCTCTTCCAATTTTTATGATATCTGAAAGCCATCCGTTGTTCAGAACTTTCGCATCACAATATATTGTTCTGATCCACTTAATGAAAGACTCTCCAAAATTGAATTTTTTAAGTACTGCTAACAGAATGGATGTTCAACAGAGTCAAAAGCTTTATAAAAATCTAAAAAAATAACTGCCCCGTGTAAATTTTGAGATTTTGAATATGTTATCACATCTTCTATAGTTCTTACATTTTGGCCAATATATCTTCCTTTTATATAGCCTACTTGATCTTCATCATTATTTTTCGGAATATGCTTTTTCATTCTTTCTGCTAACACTGTCGACAATATTTTATAATCGTGATTTAAAAGGAGATTGGTCTCCAATTTTGTAGGTCGACTCGAGGTCCTTTTTTGTACAATAAACTAATAACACCTTTTTTCTGTGACTCAGCCAAATGTTCTTTTGTGTAACTTTCATTAAATGCTTCGATAACAATTTGCTTCAAATCTTCCCAAAACGCACGATAAAATTCTATTGGTAAACCATCACCACCTGGTGCTTTGTTTGTTTTCATTTTTGCAATAGCTGCTGTGCATTCACTTTCCAATATTGGACCCTCGCATTGCTTTGCATCATCATCGTTTAATATACACTTCAATTCAATGGAATTTAAATATTGTAATAATGCTGTCTTGTCAACATTTGATGAGGTGTATAATGTGTCATAGAAATCTCTTTCAGCATTTAAAATCTCTTCTTCCTTAGTTATCACCTGACCATTTATGACCAGCTTGTTATTTGCTTTCTGTGATAGTTTTTCTTTTCTAATTCTAAAAAGTATTTAGTATTCCTTTCTCCCTTTTCATAATATTTCACTCGTGATCTAACTTGTGAACCTCTTAACTTATTAACATATATTTTATTCAGCTTGGTTTTTAAATCGCTATATCTTGCTTTTAACTCTTTGTTTGACCTCTCACCTTCGTTTAGTTTGCTTTCTATATCTTTAATTTTATTCTGTAGAAGTTTTCTCTTTATTTCTTTTAATGCGTGCTTTTTCTTTCGCATAACGAATTGACTTTTCTCTAACTTGAATACGGATAGTTTTCAATCGGATTCGAACCCACAACATACGGCATCAGTCGCCTAGCTGAGAGGCCTGAGACAGAACCAGTCGGCTAAATCTCCACTCCCAAAACCTTAATTAAATCCAGAATTATTCTTGAGTCTTCTATGTCTTTACAATCCTCTACAGTCTTTACTATTTCATTTTTGATCAAAACTCGATATTCATCTTCTTTAAGAAGGTTGGTGTTGAGTTTCCAATACCCAGGGCCTCTACGTTGTTTGGTATTATTTATTTTGAGTGAAATTGCATTGTGGTCTGTTTCAATTGCTGGGCGAATATCGGAACAAATGATATTAGTCAGAATATGGGATGATATTAGCCAGAAATCTATCCTGCTTGCTATACCAAGTGATATCTGTCTCCATGTGAACTGATTTTTTGTTGGGTTCAACTCTCTCCACACATCAGTGAGTTTGAAAACTTTCATCAGATTCTGTAATTTCCTAGGTTGATTGAGATGACATTTGCTACCTAGTTTATCTAAATCTGGATTCAGAATTGAATTAAAGTCACCACCTAAGACTAAATTGTTTTCAATATTAACATTCTTGCTGATCCAAGAATGTAATCCTATGAATTCCACACATGCTTAATACTCGTACATCAACTCTTTTCTTATTCCCATCTGAAAATGGTTACCATGGAAACCACTTCTGAATAGAAATCCACCAATCTTAATTTTTTGTGTCAGTACAAGTAAAACATTCTTCGTGTGATAGTAATTCTATAACCGTTAATGCAACTTTGCCATTGCCAATCAATTTATATGTCTCTCAGTGCCGAATGTGTGGCTGAAGATGTACCGGTACTGTTCAGTGTAGCGACGTGAATGTAAGTGCTTCTGTATGGCTTTTCAAAGGCAAATTTTATACGGAAGTTAATGGAATAAAACTGTGAAACTTTGCACAACAATATTTGGTTAGTGTTCTTTCCATTTGTGTGAAAAACTCTGTTTTGATAAAAGTGACATAACATTTGATTTCTACTGGTGACTGTCACATATGCAATAAGAGGAGGGCTATGGTAGTATTTGTGAAATCGAAGTCAAAGGTCATCGAGGTGATTTGCCATTTTGTTAAAAGAATTGAATGTCATAGTTATCCCTATCTACCAAAAATCAGACCTCAAGCTCAGTTGGCTTGCAAAAAACTAGATATGTGCATAATTAATGAAGTACAGGATATGTCGTCATAAGGTCTCCCATCATACCAAATATGAAGGGTGTAGCACTTGTGGTTACTGAATCAGGAACAAATATGTATATTTGAGGTCGAAGGTCATTGAGGTCACATGGCATTTTTTAAAGAAATTGAATCCCATAGTTATATCTATATACCAAAAATCAGACCACTAGTTTTATTGGCTTGCTCAGAATTAGATATGTGCATAATTAATGAAGTACAGGATATGTCTTCATAAGTCGTCCCACCATACCAAGTATGAAGGGTGTGGCACTTGTGGTTATGAAGTTATGGATATATATGTATATTTGGGGTCAAGGACATCCAGGTCATGTGATATTTTGTCAAAGAAATTGTATCTCATAGTAATCCCTATATACCAATACGGCTAGTTTTCAATCGGGTTCGAACCCACAACATACGGCATCAGTCGCCTTGCGGAGAGGCCACAGAGAGAACCGCTCAGCTAAATCTCCACTCCCAATAAAAGAGTGGTTCAATAGCTGTCTAAGTTGTTACATGTTTCTGACTGAGACCGCTCCACACGTTGTAGAGTTCGTTAAGCACTCACGCACGAATGCTCACTATCACACATCGCACATGCAAACTTTATCGAGGCGAAGAAACGAATTTCATCGCTTTAACTGGGCGAACGATAACCTCGGGGACAATTATGTCCACCAGCAGAGTTACCAACCAAGGATAGAAAATACGGCTAGTTTTCAGTCGGGTTCGAAAACAGTCGCCTAGTAGAGAGGCCACAGAGAGAACCGCTCGGCTTAATCTCCACTCCCAAAAAAAAGTGGTTCAATAGCCGGCTAAGTTGTTGTAGAGTTCGTGAAGCACTCACGCACACATCGCACATACAAACTTTATCGAGGCGAAGAAACGAATTTCATCGCTTTAACTGGGCGAACGATAACCTCGGCGACAATTCTGTCCACCCAGGATAGAAATCAGACCTCCAGCTCTATTTTTCTGCCAAGAATTAGGTATATGCATAATTAATGAGGGATAGGAAGTGGCTGGTCATGTGACATTTTGTTGAAAAGCTTTGCTCCAATAGTTATCGGTATGTACCGAAAATCAGACCTAAAGCTTCAGTGGGAAACCCAGAATTAGATATGTGCATAATAAATTAGTTGCAGGAATATGCCAAGGTCAAAGGTCAAGTGGAATCCCAAAATTGTGGAATGCAATTTGGTCCCCTACTAGCCATTATCCAATAGACGCTTGCTGTCTTGGACTTTAACCATAGACAGTGCTTTAACCTAGGTCACAATAAGCCAGTGCCATAGCTTAGCTGCATAGGTATAGGGGAGGTCAAAGGTCAATAAAAAATCAGAAAAATAATACTTTAAAAATCTTCTTTTCAAAATTGGCAGCGCCTATGACTTTGATATTTGGCATGAAGGAGCCTAGGCCTATGGTCTACAAAAGTTGTTGAAAAAATTTCAATTGTTTAATTTTTATGCACATGAATGTTTATTTGAAAGTTCATTTTCAATATGGCTGCAAGGTCACCTGACCAATTGTTATGGTAAAGAATCAAAAAATTACTTGTGAGGAGTTTTACCTATGTGCCAAATTTGAAGTGTCTAGGTATAAGAGTGTTCGCATGGCAGTTGCATGTAGAGGACGGAAGAAGAAAAAAAATGATAAATATAGCTGCAAAGCAGCGGTGAAGGGTTTCGAGAAAATGAGCAAATGGTTACATAGTTATAACATCATAAAGAATGATATATTAACCTGTATTGTAAAGCAAATAATTAGGTGCATAATTGAAAAGGTTCAGAATATGGCATCATTGTCTCTATCCTACCAAGTATAAACAATATATCTCTTTTGGTTACTGATTTATTAGTAAAAACTTATTTTTGAGGTCAAAGGTCATCCAGGTCACGTGAACTTTTGTCAAAAACATTGTATTCAATAGTTATCCATATATAACAAAAATCAGACCTCTAGCTCTCTTTGTTTACCCAGAATTAGATATGTGCATAATTAATGAGGAACAGTTTGTTGCGTCATGAGGTCTCCCACCATATCAATTATGAAGGGTATAGCCCTTGTGGTTACTGAATTATGGACAAAAATGTATACTTGTGGTCAAAGGTCATCGAGGTCATGTGACATTTTGTCCAAAAAAATGTACTCCATAGTTATCCCTATATATCCAAAAATCAGACCTCCAGCTAATTTGGCTTGCCCAGAATTAAATATGTGCATAATTAATGAGGAACAGGATGTGTCGTCATAAGGTGTCCCATCATACCAAATATGAAGGTGTAGCCCTTGTCGTTACTGAGTTATGGACAAATATGTATATTTGAGGTCCAAGGTCATTATGTCAAAAAAATTGTATCTAATAGTCATCCCTATGTACCAAAAATCAGACCTCCAGCTCTATTGGCTTTCCTAGAATTAGATATGTGCATAATAAACAAGGCAAAATATAGTTGGTCATGTGACATTTGTCAAAAAAGAAGAGTTTGCATCCCCAAAATTTTGGTGTAAAATGTTGTCCCCACTGGTCAATGTTCAATAGACAATAGCCCGTTAGGACTCTTACATAGGCCGGAATAAGCCTTTGGTATAGCATAGTTGCATAGGTATAGGGAAGGTCAAAGGTCATAGAAAAATTAAAAAAAATAATACTTTCAAAATCTTCTTCTCAAAATCGGCAAGACCTGTGACCTTAATTTTTGGCATGAAGGAGCATGGCTATATGGTCTACAAAATGACCTCGCGGAATTTTGATAGATGAATATTTATGCAAATGAGAGGGATTTAAAAGTACAAATTTCAAATTGACGGCAGGTCATGTGACCTGTTGCCATGGTAACGAAATAGAAAAATACGGTTTTTGAGTTTGACCTAGGTGCCAAATTGGAAGTCATTTGGTATAACGGTGTTCAAATGGCAAACCTGAAAATGTGGCGGAACAATAATAAATATAGCTGCAAAGCAGCAATGACCGGGTTTCAAGACATCTCGGTGCACAGGGGCAAAGAGGAATAGATAGGCAAAAAGACGAAAGGCTATGGTAGTATTTGTTAAAACGAGGTCAAAGGTCATCGAGGTCATGTGACATCTTGTCAAAAATATTGTAAAACACAGTTATCCTTATATACCAATAATCAGACCTCTAGCTCTATTTGTTTGCCCAGAATTAGATATGTGCATAATTAATGAGGCTCAGGAAGTGTCGTCCTATGGTGTTCCATTCCACCAAATATTAAGGGTATTGCACTTGTGGTTAATGAGTAACGGACAAATATGTATATTTGAGGTCAAAGGTCATCAAGGTCACGTGACATCATGTCAAAATATTGTATCCCTTAGTTATCCCTATATACCAAAAATCAGACATCTAGCTCTATTTGCTTGCCCAGAATTAGATATGTGCATATTTAATGAGGTACAAGATGTGTCGTCATAAGGTGTCCCATCATACCAAATTTGAAGGATGTTGCACTTATGGTTACTGAGTTATAGACATACATGTATATTTGGGGTCAAAGGTTGTGGAGGTCACGTGATATTTGGTAAAAAAAATTGTACCCCATAGTTATCCCTGTTTACCAAAAATCAGACCTCTAGGTCTATTATTAAGCCCAGAATTGGGTATGTGTATAATTAATGAGGTACAGGAAGTGGCTGGTCACGTGATATTTTGTTGAAAAACTTTGCTCCCATAAGTATACCTATATACCAAATATCAGACCGCCAGCTCTATTGGCTTGCCTAGAATTACATATGTGCATTATAAAGAAGGCAAAATATAATTGGTCATGTGACATTTTGTCAAAAAAGGACAGTTTGCATCCCCAAAATTTTGCTGTGAAATGTTGTCCCTCGGTGGTAACTGTTCAATAGATACTAGCCCGTTTGGGCTCTTACTTAGGCCAAAATAAGCCTTTGGTATAGCATAGCTGCATAGGTATATGGAAGGTCAAAGATCGTTGAAAAATCGGAAAAATAATACTTTAAAAATCTTCTTCTCAAAATGGGCAAGACCTGTGACCTTGATTTTTGGGATAAAGGAGCAAGGCTATATGGTCAACAAAATGACCTCACGGAATTTTGATAGAGGAACATTTATGCAAATGAGAGGGATTTAAAAGTATAAATTAGAGATTGACGGCAGGTCATGTGACCAATTGCCATGGTAACGAAAAAGAAAAATTATGTTTTTGAGTTTTACCTATGTGAGAAATTGGAAGTCCTCCAGTATAACGGTGTTCGAATGGCAAGCATGAAAAGGTGGTGGAATAATAATAATAATAAAAATGATAATAATAATAATAATGATAATAATAATGATAATAATTATGATAATAATAATAATAATAATAATAATAATAATAATAATAATAAATATAGCTGCAAAGCAGCAATCACCGGGTTTCGAGACATCTCGGTCAACAGGAACAATAGAGGTATACATATGCAAAAAGATTGGAGGCTATGGTAGTATTTGTGAAATCGAGGTCAAAAGTAGTCGAGGTGATGTGACATTATGTTAAAAGAATTCAATATCATAGTTATCCCTTTATACCAAAAATCAGACCTCTAGCTCTATCACCTTAGCCTAGAATTAGATATGTGCATAATTAATGAGGTCTTGTCATGTGACATATTGACAATTGATTTCTATCCCCTAGTACTCCCTGTGTACCAAAATTCGGATCTCTAGCCCTATTGGTTAGCCTAGAATTAGATATGCGCATAACTAATGAGGTCTGGTCACGTGACATATTGACAATAGATTTCTATCCCATACTACTATCTGTGTACCAAAATTCGGATCTCTAGCCCTATTGGTTAGCCTAGAATTAGATATGCGCATAACTAATTAGGTCTTGTCATATGACATATTTACATTAGATTTCTATCCCATAGTACACCTTGTGTACCAAGATTCGGTTTTCTAGGCCTTTTGGTTAGCTCAGAATTAGATATGCACATAATTAATGGTCTGGTCATGTGACATATTGACAATTGATTTCTATCCCAAACTATCATCTGTGTACCCAAATTCGGATCTCTGGTCTTATTGATGAGCCTAGAATTAGATATGTACATAATTAATGAGGTCTGGTCGCGTGACATATTTGCAATAGATTTCTATCCCATAGTTGTCCCTGTGTACCACAATTAGGATATCTAGCCCTATTGGTTAGCTTAGAATTAGATATGCGCATAATTAATGAGGTCTAGTCACATGACATATTTGCAATAGATTTCTATCCCATAGTAGTCCCTGTGTACCAAAATTCGGATCTCTAGCCCTATTGGTTAGCCTAAAATAAGATATGCGCATAATTAATGAGGTCAAGGTCACGTGACTGACCCAAAATATTTCGGTGAACATTAACAGCCAATGATCGTCTATGTCGAAAAAGAACCAGACTCCTAGCTCTATTGGCTAGCCTGTAATGGGCATTTGTAAATCTATAGGGGAGGTCAAAGTCACTGAAAATGTGAAAAATAATACTTTAAAAATCTTCTTCTCAAAATCGGCAAGACCTGTGACCTTGATTTTTGGCATTAAGGAGCATGGCTATATGGTCTACAAAATGACCTCGCGGAATTTTGATAGATGAATATTTATGCAAATGAGAGGCATTTAAAAGTTTAAATTTAAGATTGACGGCAGGTCATGTGACCTGTTGCCATGGTAACGAAATAGAAAAATACGGTTTCTGAGTTTTACCTATGTGCCCAATTGGAAGTCATTTGGTATAACGGTGTTCGAATGGCAAGCATGTAAAGGTGGCGGAACAATAATAATAATAATAATAAAAAACAATATAGCTGCAAGCAGCGATGACCGGGTTTCGACACAAGTGGCAGCATTAGAGCAAAAAAAAAAGTTACAGTATGCGCATAATTAATATGTACAGTATGTGGTGTCATAAGGTTTCCCATCATACCAAATATGAAGGATGTAGCACTTGTGTTACTTAGTTATTGACATATACTCATATTTAAGGTCAAAGGTCATGGAGATCACATGACATTTTGTCACAAAATTTCTATTGGTAAGCTATCCCTATATACCAAAAATCAGACCTCTAGCTCTATTGGCTGGCTCAGAATTAGATATGCGCATAATTAATGAAGAACAGGATGTGGTGTCATAAGGTCTCCCATCATACCAAATATGAAGCGTGTAGCACTTGTAGTTACTGAGTTATGGAAATATACGTATATTCAAGGTCAAAGGTCATCGAGGTCACATGACATTCTGTCAAAAAAATTGTATTGCTAAGTTATCCCTATATACCAAAAATCAGACCTCTAGCTCTATTGGCTAGCTCAGAATTAGATATGCACACAATTAATGAGGTACAGGTTGTAGTGTCATAAGGTCTCCCATTATACCAAATATGAAGGGTGTAGCACTTGTGGTTACTTAGTTATGGACATATACTCATATTTAAGGTCAAAGGTCATCGAGGTCAAATAATATTTTGTCAAACAAATTGTAATGCTAAGTTATCCCTATATACCAAAAATCAGACATCTAGCTCTATTGGCTGGCTCAGAATTAGATATGCGCATAATTAATGAGGTACAGGATGTGATGTCATAAGGTCTCCCATCATACCAAATATGAAGGGTGTACCACTTGTGGTTACTGAGTTATGGACATATACGTATATTCAAGGTCAAAGGTCATCGAGGTCACATGACATTTTGTCAAAAAAATTTTAATGCTAAGTTATCCCTATATACCAAAAATCAGACCTCTAGCTCTATTGGCTGGCTCAGAATTAGATATGCGCATAATTAATGAGGTCTGGTCACGTGACATATTTGCAATAGATTTCTATCCCATAGTAGTCCCTGTGTACCAAAATTCGGATCTCTAGCCCTATTGGTTAGCCTAGAATTAGATATGTGCATAATTAATGAGGTCTGGTCACGTGACATATTTGCAAT
Organism: Ptychodera flava; assembly: GCF_041260155.1. NCBI lineage: Eukaryota > Metazoa > Hemichordata > Enteropneusta > Ptychoderidae > Ptychodera > Ptychodera flava. The sequence goes on from NC_091949.1 coordinate 1,024,996, forward strand.
AGATTTCTATCCCATAGTAGTCCCTGTATACCAAAATTCGGATCTCTAGCCCTATTGGTTAGCCTAGAATTAGATATGCGCATAATTAATGAGGTCAAGGTCATGTGACTTGACCCAAAATATTTCGGTGAACATTATAAGCCAATGATCGTCTATGTCGAAAAAGAACCAGACTCCTAGCTCTATTGGCTAGCCTATAATGGGCATTTGTAAATCTATAGGGGAGGTCAAAGGTCACTGAAAAATATGAAAAATAATACTTTAAAAATCTTCTTCTCAAAATCGGCAAGACCTGTTACCTTGATATTTGGCATGAAGGAGCAAGGCTATAAGGTCTAAAAAGTGACTTGAGCAGAATTTTGATTTATCATTTTTTATGCAAATGAAGTCAATTTTAAAGTTTATTTTCAAAATAGCAAAAAGGTCACGTGACCCCTGATTATGGTCATGTGATCAAAAATTTACTTTTGCAGACTTCTACCTATGTGCCAAAAATGAAGACTCTAGGTCCAGCGGTTTTAGCTCCAGAGTTCCAAACGTGCGACAGAAGAAGAAAAATAATAAAAAACAGAACGATTACAATAGGGTTTCGCACCCATGGTGTCGAAACCCTAATAACGATTACAAGAGGGTTTCGAGACGAAAGTCTCGAAACCCTAATAATAATAATAATAATGATAATAATAATTAATGGCATACAGGATGTGGTGACATAAGGTCTCCCATCATGCCAAATATCAATGGTGTAGCACTTGTGGTTACTTAGTTATGGACATATACGTATATTCAAGGTCATCGAGGTCACATGACATTTTGTCAAAAAAGTGTATTGCTGAGTTGTCCCTATATACCAAAATTTAGACCTCTAGCTCTATTAGCTGGCTCAGAATTAGATATGCGCATAATTAATCAGGTACGCGATGCGGTGTCGTAAGGTCTCCCATCATACCAAATATGAAGGGTCCAGCAAATGTGGTTACTTTGTTATTGACATATACGTATTTTCAAGGTCAAAGGTCATCGAGGTCATATGACATTTGTTAAAAAATTGTCTTCCTAAGTTGTCCCTATATACGAAAAATCAGATCTCTATCTCTATTGCCTGGCTCAGAATTAGATATGCACATAATTAATGAGGTACAGGATGTTGTGTCAAAAGGTCTCCCATCATACCTAATATAAAGGGTGTAGCACTTGTGGTTACTTAGCTATGGATATATACTCATATTTAAGGTCGAAGGTCATCGAGTTCACATGACATTTAGTCAAAACAATTGTATTGCTAGGTTATCCCTATATACCAAAAGTCTGACCTCTAGCTCTTTTAGCTGGCTCAGAATTAGATATGCGCATAATTAATGAGATACACGATGTGGTGTCATAAGGTCTCCCATCATACCAAATGCGAAGGATGTAGCACTTACGATTACGATTGAGTTATTTTTACAAAAGAAACTCTTTTTGAGTGATTTGTGCAAAAAAAACTCCAATCGAGTGATTTATGCAAGATTAACTCAAATACGGATAGTTATCAGTCGGATTCGAACCCACAACATACAACATCAGTCGCCTAGCTGAGAGGCCACAGACAGAACCACTCGGCTAAATCTCCACTCCCAAAAAAGAGTGGTTCAATAGCTGGCTAAGTTGTTACATTTTTCTGACTGAGACCGCTCAACACGTTGTAGAGTTCTTGAAGCACTCACGCACGCATGCTCACTTTCATACATCGCACATACACACACTTTATCGAAGCGAAGAAACGAATTTCATCGCTTTAACTGGGCGAACGATAACCTCGGGGACAATTCCGTCCACCAGCAGTGTTACCAACCCAGGGTAGAAAATACGGATAGTTTTCAATCGGATTCAATCGGATTCGAACCCACAACATACGGCATCAGTCGCCTAGCTGAGAGGCCACAGACAGAACCACTCGGCTTACTCCACTCCAAAAAGAGTGGTTCAATAGCTGGCTAAGTTGTTACATTTTTCTGACTGAGACCGCTCAACACATTGTAGAGTTTGTGAAGCACTCACGCACGCATGCTCACTATCATACATCGCATATACACACACTTTATCGAAGCGAAGAAACGAATTTCATCGCTTTAACTGGGCGAACGATAACCTCGGGGACAATTCTGTCCACCAGCAGTGTTACCAACCCAGGGTAGAAAATACGGATAGTTTTCAATCGGATTCAAACCCACAACATACGGCATCAGTCGCCTAGCTGAGAGGCCACAGACAGAACCACTCGGCTAAATCTCCACTCCCAAAAAGAGTGGTTCAATAGCCGGCTAAGTTGTTACATTTTTCTGACTGAGACCGCTCAACACATTGTAGAGTTCATGAAGCACTCACGCACGCATGTTCACTTTCATACATCGCACATACACACACTTTATCGAAGCGAAGAAACGAATTTCATCGCTTTAACTGTGCGAACGATAACCTCGGGGACAATTCTGTCCACCAGCAGTGTTACCAACCCAGGGTAGAAAATACGGATAGTTTTCAAATTCAGCAACTTTTACAAACCCTAATTGAGTGATTTGTACGAGACTAACTCCAATTGAGTGATTTGTGCATAAAAACTCCAATCGACTGATTTGTAAAAGAAAAACTCCAATTGAGCAATTTATGCAAGACTAACTCAAATTTAGCAATTTTTACAAAGGAAACTCTAATTGAGTGATTTTGTACAGGACTTACTCCATCTGAATGATTTTTGCAGGAAAAACTCCACTTGAGCGATTTGTACAAGACGCACTCTAATTGAGCGATTTCTACAAATCTGACCCCAATTAGTTCAATTATACAACATAAACTACATTTGAGCTGATTTGTACAAGTCAGAATCTACTTGTGTGGTTTTTGTATAAAAAAAATATAATTGTTCGAATTGTACAACACAATCTCTGATTTAGTGATTTTTACGGGACTAACTCCGATTCAGTGATTTGTGCAAGAAAAACTCCAATTCAGCGATTTGTACAAGACAAACTCGAATTCAGTGATTTACGTTATAACTTCAGCAGGTAAGGTCAAACTGATTATATCGGACTTTCCTTTCCTGTCTTGTTCGTTACTCGATCCATTGAACGAGTTACCCGCGCAAATAACTGTCACAATTTGATGCATTCCTAGCCCGAAGATAGATACTATCAGCTGCCACGCCCAAAATGAAATGGAAAAATCTTACATATGGTATATTGGAAATTGAAAAAACGGAAATACGAATTGTCTGAAATAGAGTTTGTCAGAGGGAAATTTGAATGGCCGTAAAGTGCCATCCTCACAGCAGTATACACCTGTTTCCTGTATTTCAATCTCAGCCCAAAGATTTCAGATTTTGAAATAGGCCTAAAAGTTAATAATCAAGATGACAAAACAACTTGAAAATTGAAAATTAGCTCCATTTCGACTTTCTTTTTTGAAAATGCAAATTGGTTTATTGGTTGACCGAATTGTGCCACGGATTGATTTGTGCAAGACAAACTCCAATTGAGCGATTTGTACAATACAACCCTTTATTGAGTGATTTATACTAGGGAAACTGTTTTTCAGTGATTTAAACAAGACAGCATTTAGGGATAGGGTTAGAGTTAGGGTACGCCTTTTTGTTAGGGTTAAGGACAGTTGGGTAGACAGGAACTATGTAGATGTTGGTTAGTTAGGTAGGTGGTGACCGATAGAATTTAACGAGAGTAATATGTTTTACTAGGGTTCTGTCTTTGAATAATTTAATTGTCGTTCTATATTTAGAAATGACCTCGAAAATCCACGGCGTTGTCAAGCTTTCGTTTGAACTTTTGAATGATTGACATCCCACTCCCAATTCCTTGAAGCACGATCACTTGGAAGTCCGTTGAGGGCGTATGGAAAAAGATCCGAGAGAAAGAAGCGATCGATGAGTCTGTGAAAGAGATTAACAGTTGAATCCCATTTGTTGTTCACATTGATTATAGATTAGATTAGATACTCTTCTCGACCTCTAGGTCTCTATGTTAGAATAATTAAATCCTTGTCCAATATTTAGAAAATTTAGAAGACGCTCCCTGCGCTCCTCTCTTCGACTGATCTTCCAGTCTATGGTGAGGATTAATGCCTAACTTACCTAGATAAAGTTACTGTGGCTTTTTATGGATATGTCGAAGCTTAATGCCTAACTTGCATAGATATTAGCTGTCATGGAGAGTGGTGACGACTAAATGCCTAACTTACCCGAGATAGGTATGAGCATTGGCGTATTGTCATAAGCATGGTGAAGACTGGTGAGGGTTTGGGTTAGAAAATTTTAAATATTATCAGTTTTAGTTTTAAAATGACTGTTGTATTCCATTTTTCCTTTAATTGAAGCAAATATTTGACTTTGCGAACAAAAAAAAGACAGTCTTTCAGATGACTGTGTGCAAAATCGGCTTTGTTGTTATATGTTCTGTTGTGGTTTTATTCGAGTAATCCGTTTACTATGTTGTTAAATTGGGGTTGTATCCAAAGATCGCCCAGTTGTCGCTGACATCCTATTATGTAATCACCAGTGCCAAAAACTGCTGTTCCCCTGAAACCCTCCTTACAAAGTAACCACATTTGCTTGACCCTTCATATTTGGTATGATGACAGACCTTACGAACACCGCATCGCATACTGATTAATTATGCGCATATCTAATTCTGAGCCAGCTAATAGAGTTAGAGGTCTGATTTTTGGTATATAGGGACAACTTAGCAATACACTTTTTTTGACAAAATGTCATGTGCCCTCGATGACCTTTGACCTTGAATATACGTATATGTCTATAACTAAGTAACCAACAGTGCTACACCCTTCATATTTGGTATGATGGGAGACCTTGTGACAACAAATCGTATACTTCATTAATTATGCGCATATCTAATTCTGAGCAAGCCAATACAGCTAGATGTCTGATTTTTGGTATATAGGCATAACTTAGCATGCAATTTTTTTTGACAAAATATCATGTGACCTCGATGACCCTGAATATACATATATGTCCATAAGTTACCACAAGTGCTACATCCTTCATATTTTGCATGATGGGAGACCTTATGACACCACATCCTGTACCTCACTAATTATGCGCATATCTAATTCTTAGCCGGCTAATAGACCTAGAGGTCTGATTTTTGGTATATAGGGATAACCTAGCAATACAATTTGTTTTGACAAAATATCATGTGACCTCGATGACCTGTGACCTTAAATATGAGTATATGTCCATAACAAAGTAACCACAAGTGCTTCACCCTTCATATCTGATATGATGGCAGACCTTCTGACACAACATCCTATACCTTATTAATTATGTCCATATCTAATTCTGAGCCAGCCAATAGAGTTAGAGGTCTGATATTTGGTATATAGGGACAACTTAGAATAACAGTTTTATTGACAAAATGTCATGTGACCTCGATGACCTTTGAACTTGAATATATGTGTAACCCATGGTTACTTTGACATCGATTTCTGTATTGCTATATAGCAAAACTTGCAAATTTCCCTTTATAGAGGGCGCTTTTTAGTTTGTGTTGATTATGCTAATCAGTAAGTTGTAAGCAACACAAACAACTAAAAACAAAGTTTTGAGCAGTATGTGCACTGTAGTTTATGTCGACATTATTCAGCCATTACAATACTTACCTGTCTACAGTATGATTTGTAACACAATGATTACAGTATATCAGTAGGTTTCAGTACCTTCTGTAATATATACAGTGAGAAATTCCACTTTCGTATTCCAGATGCTGTTATCATGTGAAGCGCAGTGTTTTGAAAATCGCGCGAGTGAAAGGGTTGTTTCAGGTATCATTGTTTGCATTATAAACCATCAAAATGACATGCTTTCTTTCTATATTGTACTCTCTGTATGATATCAGTAGTCAGGATAGTCTATTTTGTTTGCATTTTAACAAAGTTGAGTATATTTTTGAAGAACTCATTTGGTGTATGAATTTCAAAGAGTTGTCTGGTTTTTCAATTTAAAGGGACAATCGAAAATTGTCCGTGTTCGTTGCGCAGTATTGGTTTTCAGTGCAGGTCATGTAAACGTGTGTGTAGTTGTTTTGAAGTCTAAACGTGGCGACAGCGTAATTTTGACTGTAAAGAGAAACCATAGTGTGGACTTTTGAAGCTGCAACTTCAGTCGAGTGTTGGTACGTGTTCAACATTAGAACGATGAAGTTTGGTGTGCTGTAGTGTTCATTTAGTCAAGTTATGACAAGTTTTGGAACTCCAGTCGTGATTTGAGTTGCATCGTCATTTGCTATGCATGGACCGCCACACTGAGAAGCTGTACTCGTATAAAGACAGAAAGTGAACTGTTTCTCGTCGCTAGAAACTGTGAGTATTTGTGCTAGAATTTTCATGACTAAAGTGCCAGATGTTGTACATTTAAAGTCAGAACTGTTGAAATCTCTGTGAGAAGTTTCTGCAGAACTATTCTGTCCTAGAAGTACTCTGTATTCGAACTCTGAGATTGTATTCGCCGTGTAGAGTTGTGAAAGTCATCGTCGCTGTTATTTTGTATGCTGGACTAGACTTTGCATAAACAGAATACCAGCGTACCAGATGTTGTGCAATGCCGTTTATGCAAATAGAGTCGTCTGTGAGCAGAACTAGTTCATTACTGATGTCGTGAGAGTTTCAGAAAGAAGTGTAAGCTGTCAGTACCGTTCCGTACATTTAATTGGCATCGCATAGTGTTCCTTGAGCCGCCACCTTGGACAACACACAGAAAACGTTTGGTCAACAGTGGATTGATGCTGTGCTGATTGAGACAAATTTGATGTTATTGTGAAAACATGCTTTCATTTGAAAGATTTTTTTTTTGAGTGTGCGTAGTACAAAGAAAACGCCTAATGTCCTTGGTGAATATTTATTTCTATGATCTGTAGTTTTTCAGCGTACATGTCACTTCAGTGTCCATAGTTTACTAAGCATTCATTATGTGTATTTTTGATTGTAAGTGAACAGAGAAATTGAGAAATCTATCCGTGTTTGTTTGTAGAGACGATACTTTTGAGAATAGTTTGTAACAGTGGTTTAGATCATTGTATAAAACTATTGTGAACACAATTATAAAAAAGCAATTGTGCTGAACATTGGAAGTTGAAGTATTTTGTGAACAGTTATTCACTATTTGGAGAATGGTTTGTAATAGAGTGGTTCAGACCATTGTATAAAAATATTGTGAACGGAATATGAAAGTAATATATAGTCATTTTTGATTTTCACAATATAATTTGTATCGAGTGTTTTTGTTACCCTGCTAATGCTATTGTATGAGTGCTCTTCTGACATGAAATCATGGTGCCGCAATGCTATCTGGGACTCACGTTACACAAATAATTTGTGATAGCCAAGATAGTTTATGGTTTCGGCTAATTTGGCATTTTCAAGGTATAAAATTGTGGTTGGTCAAATTTGGGCTGTTAGTATTCTTGGGCTACACAACTGGCGCCCAACGTGGGGCTCCAGTATAGTTACAGATTAATTTCTGGCATTCGTTTTCATTGTTGCAGAAGAGTAGGGGTAAACAAAACACGTCTATTTTTTTTGTATCATTTGGTGAAGTCAATGTGTAGTGATACTACACTAAAGAGCAACATATTGCATTATAAAAAAAATATTTCTCTTCAGTTGGAGATATTTTCGCCCAATATTGTGTGGGTGTTTCTCAAGAAATTGTTTTTTTTTTATGAAAACGTCAGTCTGTTTATCGCATGTGGTTTGATTTAGTGATTTCAAAATTGAGAAATTCAAAGTAATTTCATATGGTATATGGGCTATAATCAAAAAAGTTGTAAAGTTTGTAACTTTATTGTGAGAAGTCCATCATGGAAATTTTGTTCTTCTGTTACTTTGATATCACAATTTGCATACGTATTAGCAAATGTTGAACTGTATTGTAACTGTTAAGATATTTTTGTAATAGTTGCAGTATATATATATCATTGGTAAACCCGCGTATTGTAAATTGGATCAAAGTGTTATTACAGTATGGCAACTGGAGGAGAAGAATTTGAGGAGGACATGAAACCACCTCGCAGTGAAGAGCAACAGGAAATGATAGAAGGACACGTTTACTTGAAGAGAAGGAACGGAGGGAAAAAATTGAACAATACTTGATCATGAAGAGAAATTGCTGGCAGAAGGACTCAGAATAGAAAGAGAACGCCGTAGAAGGAAAAGGGAGATGGAAGCAGAAAAAGAAAATATGCAAGGATATCCAGGTAAAGATTGTGGAACATTTATGTCTAACCCAACAGACAGCCAGTCCATGGCAACTTCATTGCTCCCTAGTCAACCAGAAAGAGACACATCCAGGGTCAGAGGTGAGACAGAAGTTCAACATAATGGTGTGAATACTGATGGTACTAGGCGGTCTCAACAGCCAGTTTACTTTACACAGAGGTCCAAATTATCCGCTTTCTCTGGTGAACCATCTCGCAAAGGAGATGTACACTTTGAAGTTTGGAAACAAGAAGTTCTGTGGTTTGAGAGAAACTATTCAAGTTCTCCTTCATTGGTACTGCAAACTGTCAGAGAGTCACTACGTGGTCGAGCTGCTTTACTGATCATGGGTATGGGACTAGATGCTACAGTTGGTGATATATTGGATAAGTTGGAAGGTCGCTTTGGAGAAGTGGAGTCTGGTGATGATCTGTTGGCACGTTTCTATGGTAACAGTAAACAGAAACCTGGTGAGTCCATTTCTGATTTTTGAACCAGATTAGAGTTGAGTTTAGATATGGTATGTAAGAGAGGTGGACTTGCATATGAAGAGAGAGATCACACATTGCGAACTGTGTTTTGGAGAAACATTAACAATGATCAGGTGAGAGAGATAGCACGACATGGATACAGGCAAGCCAGGACTTATGATGACCTTCTGCGTATTGTGAGAAGTGCTGAACAAGAAGTTATAGAGCGTTCTGCCTTCAAAACAGCTACTCCAGTCCGTAAAGCCTCTGTTAAAACACAGCAAGCAACAGCTGATGGTGAAGATTTGGAGGGGGAGCATCCAGTTGAGCAACAGTCGGTGAGTGCAAGTGACATTGCCAAGATGACAAAAGCACTTCAGGCTAATACATTGATGATGTCAGAGATGAAGGAAAATATAGAAATGTTGGAAGAGAGACAAAAGAATTTTGAAAAGAAAACAGAACAGTTTCAGCCAGTATCCATACTGCCTACTGCACCAGTTGACATCTGTTACACATGCGGAGGTAAAGGTCATTATTCGAGAGAGTGTCCTGTAAAGAAGTCAAAGAAGTTCGTTGTCTGTTATAATTGTGGAGAAGAAGGTCACATATCAACGCGATGTCCCCATCCTAAGACCGAAAAGAAAGATAAACAAGTCAAGAAGTCTACACAGTCTGGCAGTAAGAGTTTACGTGTGCAGCATGATGTGACTACAGTTGTGTGCTATGCTTGTGGAGGAAGAGGGCATGTGCAAAGAGTTTGTCCATCTGTCAGTCATCCAGCCTCGGAGAAATCAGTATTAAAGCATAATTTTCAGCACAAGAGGAAGTCTATCACAAGGCAAGTAAAGACTGGTACACAAAGTAGAAATCCAATTCTGATGAATAGTAAACAATGGCACAAGCTTGTCGGACCAACACCTGAGGAGTATGTTTTTATAAATGGAGTGAACTGTCCTTGTTTGATTGACACGGGATCACAAGTCACCACAGTATCATACACATTTTATAGACAAAATCTTCCTGATGTACCACTGAAACTGTTAGATGATTCTTTCGTAGTAACCGGTGCTGGAGGAGAACATCTACCATACCTTGGATACATAGAAGCGACTATGTCATTTCCCATGTCTGTGTTTGCATCAGAAGAGAGCCATGATGTCTTAGTTTTGGTGCTGCTGACAATGACTACAATGTACAAGTACCAGTGACTACAGGCACTAACTTGTTGAGTTTCTTCATGGACAGTGGTACTCTGATCAGGAAACAGAAGAAAATTCGGTATGTCTACTACAGGCAAGAGGACATGTGACTTATTGATGAAAAGAGAGACTTTTGTCGGAAAGGAAGGCTTCCTAGGAGATGTGAAGGCTATGTGCAAGTCTCCAATAACTGTCAAGCCGGAGAGTGATCGAGTGGTTTGGGGAAGAGTTCGTTGTGGTACTCCTAATGATGAATATATTGTTACAGTGGAACCAAGCGTGAAAACTCCATGTAATATAGCAACAAGTCCCACTGCCGGAGTGTTGACATGCCATTAACGCAAGTCTCAAGTGCCAGTGCGTATAAGCAATAAAGCTGATAAACCCATCACTGATAGACCTGGCTATATCATCGAATAGCGAGAGCAGTTACATGGATAACACAACCAGGACAGAATTCAGCTTTAGCTTCAATTGAAGATAACTCGGATGCTCAACAACATTCTGAGGCCAAGTTTACAGTTAGTGGTGTACAGTTCGATATGACGAGTGCTAATTTGACTTCTGAGCAGTTACTGCAAGTGAAGAAAATGTTTACACAGGAACAGGATGTCTTTTCAAAAGGTGAAAATGACCTTGGTACTTGTGGATTAGAAAGACACCGTATCAGACTTACAGATGACACTCCTATCAGTGAACGTCACCGACGTGTACCCCCCGCAATGTATAATGAATTGAAAACTGTTTTACAAGGCATGGTTGACAGTGGCGTGATTAGAGAATCACACAGTCCTTGGGCAGCCCCTATCGTAATAGTTGGTAAGAAAGACGGCAGTATAAGGCTATGTATTGATTATCGCAAGCTTAATGGTCGTACTATCAAAGACGCCTATGCATTACCACGTATTGAGGAGACGTTTGATGCTTTAAAAGGAGCAGCTCTATTCAGTACAGTTGATCTTAAGTCTGGTTATTGGCAGATACTGATGGATGAAAATCATATTGAGAAGACTGCATTCATCACACCTGTTGGACATTATGAATGTTTGAAATTACCTATGGGATTGACCACAAGTCCAGCAACATTCCAGCGAGTAATGGAAAAATGTCTTGGAGACCTTAACTACAAGATATGCCTCGTATACTTAGATGACATTATCATATATTCGAGCAACTTTGAAGAACATTTAGACAGACTACAACAAGTGTTCAGGAGATTGATAGAAGCTGGATTAAAACTACAGGCGAAGACGTGCTCTTTCTTCAAAGAAGACGTGAAATACTTGGGACAAATTCGTGTCAAAAGAGGGTGAAGACAGACCCAGAGAAAACGAAAGCCCTGAAGACCTGGCCAGTACCTACTAGTGCGAAAGAAGTGAAAACTTTCCTTGGTGTAACCGGCTACTTCCGAAGATATGTGAAGGGGTTCTCAAAGATTGCAAAACCTCTGAATGATCTCACAGTCGGCCTGTACAAGCGGGTAAACCCTGTTGGTAAGATGAAACTAGTCAGAGAAGAAGACAGACCAAAGTTTGAGTGGACTGACGAGTGTCAGCTAGCATTTGAGACTCTTATTCAGAGATTAACAAATCCACCCATATTGGCATATGCGGACTACGACAAGCCATTTGAATTGCATACAGATGCAAGTTTCCTCGGATTAGGTGCAGCTCTGTATCAACAACAAGAGGATGTAAAAGGGTGATTGTGTATGCAAGCCGAAGATTGTCAAAGAGTGAACGAAATTACCCAGCTCACAAGTTGGAGTTCCTGGCATTAAAATGGGCGGTGACAGAAAAATTCAAGGATTATCTGTATGGTAGGAAGTTTGTGGTGATAACTGACAACAATCCGTTAACATATGTGATGACTACTGCAAAACTTGATGCCACTGGACACAGGTGGTTGGCTGCACTCGCACAGTATAGCTTTGAAGTTCAGTACAGACCTGGGACTCTTCATGGTGATGCAGACGGATTATCCAGGAAACCTTGCCAAGGCTACTCTACAGACAGTGATGGTAATTCACATTGGTTGGATTGGTTGCCCCCTGCAGAGAGAGAAACTCTGAATTGTGATACAGTAGATGCAATTAACCAAAGTAGTCAAGTTTCAGTCCTTCCTACAGTTGAAGTGATGGGAACAGAAGCAAAAACTTTAGGAAAAGTTCATGATGATATGAAAGAGTGGTCTGAACAGTCGTCTTTACCAAATGTCAGTATAGAAGAATGGAAAATGGCTCAAAGATCAGATCCTGTGATAGGAAGACTCTGTTGGTATTTCAATAGATGTAGACGTCCAACTCCAAGAGAAAGAGGCAAGGAGTCCAGATTGGTTCAAATTGGTCTGAAGGAATGGAACACCTGTGCTACCGCAATGGTATATTGCATCGGAAGAGAAGAGACCCTCATGGTGAAGAGTATTATCAATTGGCACTTCCAGAGGTATATCGTGGTACAGCTATGGAGGCTCTTCATGACGACATGGGTCATCCTGGAAAAGAAAGGACCACTGATTTGATCAGATCCAGGTTCTATTGGCCTAAGATGAGTGTCGATATTGAAACAAAGCTGAAGACATGTGAAAGATGTAATTGCAGAAAAATGACTCAAGAAGCCAGAACCATAGCACCTTTGTGTAAACTGGAGTCAAAGCAGCCACTTGATTTAGTCTGTATGGATTATTTAACTCTGGAACCATGTAAAGGCAATTATAAGGACATTTTGATTATAACTGACCACTTCACACGGTATGCCATAGCTATACCTACCAAAGATCAGACTGCCAAGACTACAGCAAGTGCACTGATGGAACACTTTTTGCTGCATTATGGTTTCCCTGTTCGGCTGCATTCTGATCAGGGCAGAAATTTCGAGTCGAAGGTAATTCAGGACTTATCATCCTCAAGGCAATTCTCAATGTGAGAGGTTTAACAGAAACATTAATGGATATGTTGGGCACATTAGAGGAGGATAAAAAGCAAGATTGGAAGAAGTACATTAGTTCGATGGTACATGCATATAATTGTACTAGAGGAGAGAGTACTGGTTTCTCACCATATTTTCTGATGTACGGTCATCATCCAAGACTTCCAGTTGATGTATATCTAGGTTTACAGCCTTTAGATGAGGTAGAAGATAGTGTTGAAGACTACGTCAGTAAGCTTCAAGAGAGACTTAAAGTGGCGTATGAGTTAGCTTCAAAAGAGGCCATGAAACAGCACCAAGCCAACAAGAGGAGATATGACATCAAAGCTCGAGACGCTCTGTTGAAACCTGGTGATCGAGTATTGGTTGTAATGTTGGTGTGAAGGGAAAGCACAAATTGCAGATCAACTGTGCAGATCTGTGTATATTGTGGTTCGCCAAGTCAACCCTGATATCCCTGTGTACGAAATCAGACCAGAATCAGGAGAACAAGTTACCAGAACTTTGCATCGCAATTTGTTATTACCCTGTAGTTCACTACCTATGCCTTATTCTATGCGACCGATGAGGAAACAGTACAAAACAATCCGTCAAGGACAGAAGATGGGACTCGTCAGAAACCAAAGACCACCAGTTCCAGTAGTGAAATCGTGTCATCTGACAGTGATGGTGAACGAGTTTATTGGCTTGGATATACAGGATGTGACAGATTACAGTCTGAATACAGAGATGGTCAAGTTGGAATCTTTTCAGAGAACAATATACGTTGTACTGACCAGCCAATAAGTTCCAATGGTGAGCTGAGACCCACTGCACCAGAGTTTGTCCCTACTACACCTATAGAGAAGACATTTGAAGCATTCACGAATGTGAACAGAGATGTACAGTGTATCTGAGATCAGTGTTCAAGATATTGAGCCAAGCAATATGAACAAAACTACAGATGCTTTTGAGCCTGTGGATCATGACACTGCAAGTCTGAGAGAGGAGGAGGCAACCAATCCGTGGCACAATTCAGCCAACCAATAAACCAATTTGCATTTTCAAAAAAGAAAATCGAAATGGAGCTAATTTTCAATTTTTAAATGGTTTTATCATCTTGATTATTAACTTTTAGGCCTATTTCTAAATTTAAAATCTTTGGGCTGAGATTGAAATATAGGAAACAGGTGTATACTGCTGTGAGGATGGCACTTTACGGCCATTCAAATTTCCCTCTGACAAACTCTATTTCCCACAATTCGTATTTCCGTTTTTTTCAATTTCCAATATACCAAATGTCCGATTTTCCCATTTCATTTGGGGCGTGGCCCAGTATCTTTTCATAATATGGCGGAAATAATTGTATCGAATTGGAATTAAGGTGTAACATTTATCTCAGTGTGACCAAATGTACTGGGGCGGGGCTTACGATAATTAGAACAAGATACTTTTAAAAATTAGCGGGAATGAGGGACTGGTCAGTTTCTTCGGCCTTGGAGGCCGGTGGATTCATGGGGGTCACCCTGTTTTTTTCTTTGGTGATGGGGTCACCTATTTTGTAATGCCCAATTAGGGGGTCAGTGTGTTTTTAAATTTCCGACACGGGCTCATACTTGCCTAAAATGCATCATACTAGCCATGAATTTCATCATTCAGTTTCATTTTTCGGCGCGCCCTTTGGGCGCGTAACTTTACTAATATGAGGTTATTATGAAAATACCGCGTAGCGTATCGCTCGACGCGAAGCGGAGGGTGATGCACGGCGCCGATGTCATAGTGCATCCTTTGCGGTATTTTCGTGATAATCTTATTATTATACATCTTACATTCTTCACTGGGACATCAAATTGTCTAGCTGTGCAGCTATCTGTTGGCGGGATAGGGTGCGTGGCTATGCAGGTCATCAAAAGGTCAACCCCGCCTTTTGATGACCCGCATAGCGGCACCACGCCAACAACAACTGCTTTTCCACAGCTACAAATTGTCAGAGTAGTGACCGTTTTAGTGCAATATCAACATTTTTTCTTCCGATTTATAGTGCAAATGTAGAACGCTATCTCAGACGGCTTCTGCAAGCTCTGGAGTGTGTACTGCACACGTACGTACAGAGCGCGCGAGGCTGAACAAAACTGGCCAGTCCCTAACATCGATCACATACTGGAAGACAAGAAAAAAACTGTTCTTTGGATGGTAGAGTGCGCGTGCACTTCAGCCGCAAGAAATTCAAGAAATGGGTGAAAAAGGAAGAAGTCACCGCGAAATAGGTGTTCATCTCCAAAATGTTTTGCCCAGGGCAAGTGGCATCTCTGAACGAACTGTCTCAAACATGATATCAAACGCCTTTAAGGTCAAGATTTTGATCGGGTTGGAACAGGTGCAATTTATAAAGTGAGCCGGCATACGAATTAAAACTATGATTGGTTACTTACATGTAGATCATTATGAGGAGAACATCATTGCGTACAAAGATTGACAGCTGAATAAATTGATCAGATAAAATTAAATGTGGATGCCGCGCTCTGATTGGGCTGATGACTGTCACAGCTTACACAATGTTCTAGTTTGCGACGTTGACGGGAAGCGCGCAAAACTTCAGCAGGTCAGGTCAAACTGATTATATCGGACTTTCCTTTCCGGCGGCCGCAACACTATTGTTCTTTGTATGTTCGTTACTCTATCCGTTGAACGACTTGCCCGCGCAAACAACTGTCACAATTTGATTCATTCCTACGCCAAAGATAGATACTATCAGCTGCCACGCCCCAAATGAAATGGGAAAATCGGACATTTGGTATATTGGAAATTGAAAAAACGGAAATACGAATTGTGGGAAATAGAGTTTGTCAGAGGGAAATTTGAATGGCCGTAAAGTGCCATCCTCACAGCAGTATACACCTGTTTCCTATATTTCAATCTCAGCCCAAAGATTTTAAATTTAGAAATAGGCCTAAAAGTTAATAATCAAGATGATAAAACCATTTGAAAATTGAAAATTTGCTCCATTTCGATTTTCTTTTTTGAAAATGCAAATTGGTTTATTGGTTGGCCGAATTGTGCCACGGATTGCAACCATTCCCATGGTGAAACGCTGATAAGAGAGACTACTGCCGCCGAGACTGGAACAGAGACACAGTCAGTGAGAAGGTCAACCCGTATCAGAAAAGTTCCGGAACGATATGGATGGGCACAGCAGCAACAGTGTGTGTCAGGCCAAATTTTGAAAGAATTGTTATCTTTAACCAGAGAATGGGTCAGGATGAACTGTAATGAAAATATACCTGACAATGTGTATTATGCCTAAGCATAATAAAACTGTTTAACGTATTGAAAGTTACATAAAGTTCAATATGGAAATTTCATGTGGAAAAAACATGCAAAATGTATTTTTGATATGTGTTGAACATTTTGATGACACACGCATGTTAAATTGAGCTTCTTTCAAGAAGTACATAAGGTGCAATTATTCTCAGAGTCACAGGGTGGTTTGATACTACAAGTTTTATCATAGACATGGTAAATAATTGTGTATATCCTACCTAGTTTGTACATATTCCTGCATGGTCAGGGATGACCATGATTTGGAGGGGGAGTGTGTAACCCATGGTTACTTTGACATCGATTTCTGTATTGCTATATAGCAAAACTTGCAAATTCCCTTTATAGAGGGCGCTTTTTAGTTTGTGTTTATTATGCTAATCAGTAAGTTGTACGCAACATAAACAACTAAAAACAAAGTTTTGAGCAGTATGTGCACTGTAGTTTATGTCGACATTATTCAGCCATTACAATACTTACCTGTCTACAGTATGATTTGTAACACAATGATTACAGTATATCAGTAGGTTTCAGTACCTTCTGTAATATATACAGTGAGAAATTCCACTTTCGTATTCCAGATGCTGTTATCATGTGAAGCGCAGTGTTTTGAAAATCGCGCGAGTGAAAGGGTTGGTTAGGGTTAGGTTAGGGTTAGGGTTAGGTTATGACATGCTTTCTTTCTATATTGAACTCTCTGTATGATATCAGTAGTCAGGATAGTCTATTTTGTTTGCATTTTAACAAAGTTGAGTATATTTTTGAAGAACTCATTTGGTGTATGAATTTCAAAGAGTTGTCTGGTTTTTCAATTTAAAGGGACAATCGAAAATTGTCCGTGTTCGTTGCGCAGTATTGGTTTTCAGTGCAGGTCATGTAAACGTGTGTGTAGTTGTTTTGAAGTCTAAACGTGGCGACAGCGTAATTTTGACTGTAAAGAGAAACTATAGTGTGGACTTTTGAAGCTGCAACTTCAGTCGAGTGTTGGTAACGTGTTCAACATTAGAACGATGAAGTTTGGTGTGCTGTAGTGTTCATTTAGTCAAGTTATGACAAGTTTTGGAACTCCAGTCGTGATTTGAGTTGCATCGTCATTTGCTATGCATGGACCGCCACACTGAGAAGCTGTACTCGTATAAAGACAGAAAGTGAACTGTTTCTCGTCGCTAGAAACTGTGAGTATTTGTGCTAGAATTTTCATGACTAAAGTGCCAGATGTTGTACATTTAAAGTCAGAACTGTTGAAATCTCTGTGAGAAGTTTCTGCAGAACTATTCTGTCCTAGAGTTACTCTGTATTCGAACTCTGAGATTGTATTCGCCGTGTAGAGTTGTGAAAGTCATCGTCGCTGTTATTTGTATGCTGGACTAGACTTTGCATAAACAGAATACCAGCGTACCAGATGTTGTGCAATGCGGTTTATGCAAATAGAGTCGTCTGTGAGCAGAACTAGTTCATTACTGATGTCGTGAGTTTCAGAAAGAACTGTAAGCTGTCAGTACCGTTCCGTACATTTCATTGGCAAATAGTGTTCCTTGAGCCGCCACCTTGGACAACATACTAGAAAACGTTTGGTCAACAGTGGATTGATGCCGTGCTGATTGAGACAAATTTGATGTAATTGTGAAAACATGCTTTCATTTGAAAGATATTTTTTTTTGAGTGTGCGTAGTACAAAGAAAACGCCTAATGTCCTTGGTGAATATTTATTTCTATGATCTGTAGTTTTTCAGCGTACATGTCACTTCAGTGTCCATAGTTTACTAAGCAT
The DNA here is from genome assembly GCF_041260155.1 of Ptychodera flava. Taxonomy (NCBI): domain Eukaryota; kingdom Metazoa; phylum Hemichordata; class Enteropneusta; family Ptychoderidae; genus Ptychodera; species Ptychodera flava. Next base: position 1,042,922 of record NC_091949.1, read on the forward strand.
TCATTATGTGTATTTTTGATTGTAAGTGAACAGAGAAATTGAGAAATCTATCCGTGTTTATTTGTAGAGACGATACTTTTGAGAATAGTTTGTAACAGTGGTTTAGATCATTGTATAAAACTATTGTGAACACAATTATAAAAAAAGCAATTGTGCTGAACATTGGAAGTTGAAGTATTTTGTGAACAGTTATTCACTATTTGGAGAATGGTTTGTAATAGAGTGGTTCAGACCATTGTATAAAAATATTGTGAACGGAATATGAAAGTAATATATAGTCATTTTTGATTTTCACAGTATAATTTGTATCGAGTGTTTTTGTTACCCTGCTAATGCTATTGTATGAGTGCTCTTCTGACATGAAATCATGGTGCCGCAATGCTATCTGGGACTCACGTTAAACAAATAATTTGTGATAGCCAAGATAGTTTATGGTTTCGGCTAATTTGGCATTTTCAAGGTATAAAATTGTGGTTGGTGTCAAATTTGGGGCTGTTAGTATTCTTGGGCTACATATGTATATGTCCATAACTAAGTAACCACAAGTGGTACACCCTTCATACTTGGTATGATGGGAGACCTTATGACACCAAATCCTGTACCTCATTAATTATGTGCATATCTAATTCTGAGCCAGCCAATAGAGATAGAGGTCTGATTTTTGGTATATAGGGACAACTTAGCATAACCATTTTTTTGACAAAATGTCATGTGACCTCGATGACCTTGAATATACGTATATGTCCATAACTAAGTAACCACAAAGGGTACACCCTTCATATTTGGTATCATGGGAGACCTTATGACAACAAATCTCTTACTTCATTAATTATGCGCATATCTAATTCTGAGCAAGACAATAGAACTAGAGTCTGATGTTTTGTATATATGGACAACTCAGCAATACACTTTTTTGACAAAATGTCATGTGACCTCGATGACCTAGAATATACATATATGTCCATAACTAAGTAACCACAAGTGCTACACCCTTCATATTTTGCATGATTGGATACCTTATGACACCACTTCCTATACCTCATCAATTATGTGTATATCTAATTCTGAGCCAGCCAATAGAGCTAGAGGACTGATTTTTGGTATATAGGGATAACCTAGCAATACAATTTTTTTTGACAAAATATCATGTGACCTCGATGACCTGTGACCTTAAATATGAGTATATGTCCATAACAAAGTAACCACAAGTGTTTCACCCTTCATATTTTGTATGATGGGAGACCTTCTGACACAACATCCTGTACCTCATTGATTATGTGCATATCTAATTGTGAGCCAGGAATATAGTTAGAGGTCTGATTTTTGGTATATAGGGACAACTTGGCATAACAATTTTATTGACAAAATGTCATGTGACCTCGATGGCCTTTGACCTTAAATATACGTATATGTACATAACTAAGTAACCTCAAGTGGTACACTCTTCATATTTGGTATGATGGGAGACCTTATGACACCACATCCTGTACCTCATTTATTATGCGCACATATTATTCTGTGCCTGTCAAAAGAGAGAGAGGTTTGATTTTTGGTATATAGGGATAACCTAGCAATACAATTTTTTTGACAAAATGTTATGTGACCTCGATCACCTGTGACCTTAAATATGAGTATATGTCCATAACAAAGTATCCACAAGTGATTCACCCTTCATATGTGGTATGATGGGAGACCTTCTGACACAACATCCTGTACCTCATTAATTATGTGCGTATCTAATTCTGAGCCAGCCAATAGAGTTAGAGGTCTGATTTTTGGTATATAGGGACAACCTAGCATAACACTTTTTATTGACAAAATGTCATGTGACCTCGATGACCTTTGAACTTGAATATATGTATATGTCCATAACTAAGTAACCACAAGTGCTACACCCTTCATATTGGTGTGATGGAAGACCTTATGACACCACATAAAGTCTCCAATCATACCAAATATGAAGGGTGTAGCACTTGTGGTTACTGAGTCAAGAACAAATATATATACCGTATTCCTCCGATTCTAAGACCCGGGGTCAGCAACATGAAATGGTTGTAATTATCAGGGGGGTCTTATAATCGAGCCATCCCATGTTTTGAACTAACGCTGCTAATTTATGCTAATTTTTCACGCCAATTCAGCATAACAATTTTATTGACAAAATGTCATGTGACCTCGATGACCTTTGAACTTGAATATATGTATATGTCCATAACTAAGTAACCACAAGTGCTACACCCTTTATATTTGGTATGATGGGAGACCTTATGACACCACATCCTGTACCTCATCAATTATGGAATATCTAATTCTGAGCCATCCAATAGACCTAGAGGTCTGATTTTTGGTATATAGGAATAACCTAGCAATACAATTTTTTTTTGACAAAATATCATGTGACATTGATGACCTTTGACCTTAAATATGAGTATATGTCCATAACTAAGTAACCACAAGTGCTACACCCTTCATATTTGGTATGATGGGAGACCTTATGACACAACATCCTGTACCACATTAATAATGTGCATATCTAATTGTGAGCCAGCCAAGAGAGCTAGAGTGACCTCCCATGTGATCTCCCGTCACGAAAGTAAATAAAGACAAAAATGTACAAATTTTAATTTGCCAAAGATGGAACAATCTATACTTGGCAAACATGAATTTAGATGGATTTTCTTTTTAAACGAAATTTACCATTCAATGGGTCAGCAGAAATGTGATCGGGGAAATGCCTAGTGATGTATTGGACTGGCACGGTTCTACGGGGATTTTAATATTCTGCCAGTGGCAGTTTACGGCCGAGGTAATAGATACTTAATAAAGTCTCGTACTGCTCCTGAGTTGTCATGACAGAACGGATGTCTAGTATTAGCAATTAGGCGACCAATATCATCGGCAAGGTTTGCAAATGCTGACCACTGAAATTGGCTTTGACTAGTAAGTCGGACGGCGGGAATCGGTGACAGGTGTATCCGATAAAGAATAGACAATTATCCGTACATATGAGCGTGAATAAAGATGTCAGCGGCGGGACCAGGGTGGCTTATTGTGCGGTTAAACAATGACATACTTCGCTACCTCAAGTACAGTTATTTGAATGTCAGATGGTGGCGATTGGACGGTAGGTGCTCTAACTCAAAGGCCACAAATTACACGTACTTAAAGTGCGACGATTGTAATTTTACTGAATTGGCTGACGGGGATAGGTATGCCGTGAAAGAGATTGAAAATTTCCCGTATAAGAAGCGCCTTAATTTGAATCGCTGTCAACCCGCAGCAGACCACAAGTGTGTTCGGAAAAGGGTGGTCATTTTCCATACCAAAGAATGTGGATCGGAATGACCATCAGCGGGCAGTTATTAAATGTTTTACCCTCAAAAATGATTGACAATCTTCCGTACCTAAGGTTCGTGAAATTGACTGACTCTTAGGGGGCAGCGTGTGACAAGTGCCCAATAAACAGCTGAATATCTTCCCTACCTAAAGTACGACAATTTCAATGGTCATATACAGGCAGAAGCCGTCAGGTATGCCGCAACAGTACTTCGAATCTCCCGTTAGAAAAGTAAATAAAGACAAAAATGTACAAATTTTGTTTCCAAAAGTCGTATGAAATAGGAACGAAGTTAAATGTCGGACAAGAACAACTAAGAAAGGTAAAATCAGTAATAAATACTACTACTACTACTACTACTACTACTACTACTACTACTACTACTACTACTACTACTACTACTACTACTACTACTACTACTACTACTACTACTAATAATAATAATAATAATAATAATAATAATAATAATAATAAATATAGCTGCAAAGCAGCAGTGAGCGGGTTTCGAGACATTTTGGTCAACAGAGGCAATAGAGAAATATATATGCAATAAGAGGGAGGGCTATGGTAGTATTTGTGAAATCGAAGTCAAAGGTCATCGAGGTGATTTGCCATTTTGTTAAAAGAATTGAATGTCATAGTTATCCCTATCTACCAAAAATCAGACCTCAAGCTCAGTTGGCTTGCAAAAAATTAGATATGTGCATAATTAATGAAGTACAGGATATGTCGTCATAAGGTCTCCCATCATACCAAATATGAAGGGTGTAGCACTTGTGGTTACTGAGTCAGGAACAAATATGTATATTTGAGGTCAAAGGTCTTTGAGGTCACATGACATTTTTTAAAAGAAATTGAATCCCATAGTTATACCTATATACCAAAAATCAGACCTCTAGCTTTATTGGCTTGCTCAGAATTAGATATGTTAATAATTAATGAAGTACAGGATATGTCGTCATAAGTCGTCCCACCATACCAAATATGAAGGGTGTGGCACTTGTGGTTATGAAGTTATGGATATATATGTATATTTGGGATCAGAGGGCATCCAGGTCATGTGATATTTTGTCAAAAGAAATTGTATCTCATAGTAATCCCTATATACCAATACGGCTAGTTTTCAATCGGGTTCGAACCCACAACATACGGCATCAGTCGCCTTGCGGTGAGGCCACAGAGAGAACCGCTCAGCTAAATCTCCACTCCCAAAAAAGAGTGGTTCAATAGCTGGCTAAGTTGTTACATTTTTCTGACTGAGACCGCTCCACACGTTGTAGAGTTCTTGAAGCACTCACGCACGCATGCTCACTATCACACATCGCACATACAAACTTTATCAAGGCGAAGAAACGAATTTCATCGCTTTAACTGGGCGAACGATAACCTCGGCGACAATTCTGTCCACCAGCAGAGTTACCAGGATAGAAATCACACCTCCAGCTCCATTTTTATGCCAGGAATGAGGTATATGCATAATTAATGAGGTATAGGAAGTGGCTGGTCATGTGACATTTTGTTGAAAAACTTTGCTCCCATAGTTATCGGTATGTACCGAAAATCGGACCTAAAGCTTCAGTGGGAAACCCAAATTAGATATGTGCATAATAAATTAGTTGCAGGAATATGCCAAGGTCAAAGGTCAAGTGGAATCCCAAAATTGTGGAATGCAATTTGGTCCCCTACTAGCCATTATCCAATAGACGCTTGCTGTCTTGGACTTTAACCATAGACAGTGCTTTAACATAGGCCAGAATAAGCCAGTGCCATAGCTTAGCTGCATAGGTATAGGGGAGGTCAAAGGTCAATGAAAAATCAGAAAAATAATACTTTAAAAATCTTCTTCTCAAAATTGGCAGTGCCTATGACTTTGATATTTGGCATGAAGGAGCCTAGGCCTATGGTCTACAAAAGTTGTTGAAAAAATTTCAATTGTTTAATTTTTATGCACATGAATGTTTATTTGAAAGTTTATTTTCAATATGGCTGCAAGGTCACCTGACCAATTGTTATGGTAAAGAATCAAAAAATTACTTGTGAGGAGTTTTACCTATGTGCCAAATTTGAAGTCTCTAGGTACAACGGTGTTTGCATGGCAGTTGCATGTAGAGGACGGAAGAAGAAAAAAATAATAAATATAGCTGCAAAGCAGCGATGAAGGTTTTCGAGAAAATGAGCAAATGGTTACATAGTTATAACATCATAAAGAATGATATATTAACCTGTATTGTAAAGCAAATAATTGGGTGCATAATAGAAAAGGTTCAGACTATGGCATCATTGTGTCTATCCTACCAAGTATAAACAATATATCTCTTTTGGTTACTGATTTATTAGTAAAAACTTATTTTTGAGGTCAAAGGTAATCTAGGTCACGTGATATTTTGTCAAAAACATTGTATCCAATAGTTATCCATATATAGCAAAAATCAGACCTCTAGCTCTCTTTGTTTACCCAGAATTAGATATGTGCATAATTAATGAGGAACAGTTTGTGGCGTCATGAGGTCTCCCACCATACTAAATATGAAGGATGTAGCCCTTGTGGTTACTGAATTATGGCCAAAAATGTATATTTGTAGTCAAAGGTCATCGAGGTCATGTGACATTTTGTAAAAAAAAATGCATTCCATAGTTATCCCTATATATACCAAAAATCAGACCTCCAGCTAATTTTGCTTGCCCAGAATAAAATATGTGCATAATTATTGAGGAACAGGATGTGTCGTCATAAGGTGTCCCATCATACCAAATATGAAGGGTGTAGCCCTTGTCGTTACTGAGTTATGGACAGATATGTATATTTGAGGTCAAAGGTCATCGAGGTCACGTGACATTTTGTCCAAAAAATTGTGTCCTAAAGTTATCCCTATATACCAAAAATCAAACCTCCGGCTCTTTTTGGTTGCCCAAAATTAGATATGCGCATAATTAATGAGGTACAGGATGTATCGTCATAAGGTGTCCCATCATACCGAATTTGAAGGATGTAGCACTAATGGTTACTTAGTTATGGACATATATGTATATTCGAGGTCAAAGGTCATCGAGGTCATGTGATATTTTGTCAAAAAAATTGTATCCAATAGTCATCTCTATATACCAAGAATCAGAAATCCAGCTTTATTGGCTTGCTTAGAATTAGATATGAGCATAATAAACAAGGCAAAATATAGTTGGTCATGTGACATCTTGTCAAAAAAAGAGTTTGCATCCCCAAAATTTTGGTGTGAAATGTTGTCCCCACTGGTCAATGTTCAATAGACAATAGCCTGTTAGGACTCTTATATAGGCCAGAATAAGCCTTTGCTATAGCATAGCTGCATAGGTATAGGGAAGTTCAAAAATCATAGAAAAATAAAAAAAATAATACTTTCAAAATCTTCTTCTGAAAATCGGCAAGACCTGTGACCTTGATTTTTTGCATGAAGGAGCATGGCTATATGGTCTACAAAATGGCCTCGCGGAATTTTGACAGATGAATATTTATGCAAATGAGATTGATTTAAAAGTATAAATTTCAAATTGACGGCAGGTCATGTGACCTGTTACCAAAATACTGTTTTTGACTTTTACCTATGTGTCAAATTTGAAGTCATCTGGTATAACGGTGTTCGAATGGCAAGCATGAAAAGGTGGCGGAACAATAATAATAATAACAAATATAGCTGCAAGCAGCAATGACCGGGTTTCGACACAAGTGGCAGCATTAGAGCAAACGAAAAATTAGATCTGCACCTACCTAATGAATAATTGGCATATTTGTTAAAATTGTACTAAAAGTCATCCTTTCAAACCTGGTAGTTTTACATAAAACGTCTATCAAATACTTATGTCAGTGTAACAAATATCCGACCTCTAGTCTATTAGCTGGCTCAGAATTAGAAATGCGCATAATCAATGAGGTACAGGATGTGATGTCATAAGGTCTCCCATCATACCAAATATGAAGCGTGTAGCATTTGTGTGTGACGATTGAAAATAAATTTTGATATTTGTATTTTTGTTTCCCACTGATATCAGCGTTTTCATTGCTTACTTACCTGTTTGAACATATTATTTGTGTGACTGTAAATTTATCGATCACAACTCCCACTGTATATTTGCATTTGCAAGAAAACTATTCAAATCGTTTTCACTACACAGTGCTGCGTTATTGGTCTATTTACACCTGTTACTTACTATAAAAGAACACCCAAATTATTGCCACGTTGAACGTCGATTCAGTATCTCACGCACAACCGTGCTGTTCAGTTGTGGCAGTTTTCTAAGGTAGAAGACGGTGACTTTGGAGGCCTTCTCCTCTCCGTTAAAGCTACAAGTGGTGGGGTGAGTTTCTGTAGACCGATATATGCTTTCATTGTAAATCATTCGTAAGCTCATAGTCGAATATGGACACTTTCAGGACTCTGATATATATCGATGTATAAAAACAGTTCTCGTCGGATTTATTGAAGCCATGCATTGACCACAGACAAGACGCTACGTCTATTGTTTTGCTGTGTACGTGATAAAGAAATTTATTTTTCTGTCATTTAACTATTGTAATTTTGTTTTGTGCGACAGGGTTTCTTTTGTAGTAGTCGCCCATTTGTAACTCTTTATGTGTCAGTGGAATAAATGGTTGCATATTGGAATTATTGTGAGCAGTATTTCCTTCGAGTGACGTGTGGAATGCAAGCTACCCTCATTGGAACGAACTATTGGTCACATGTGGTTATTGAGTTATGGACATATACGTATATTCAAGGCCAAAGGTCATCGAGGTCACATGATATTTTGTCAAAAAAATTGAATTGCTAAGTTATGCCTATATACCAAAAATCAGACCTCTAGCTCTATTGGCCGGCTCAGAATTAGATATGTGCATATTTAATGAGGTACACGATGTGATGTCAGAACGTCTCCCACCATACCAAATAGGAAGGGTCTAGCACTTGTGGTTACTTAGTTGTGGACATATACGTATTTTCAAGGTCCAAGTCATCGAGGTCACATGACATTTTGTCAAAAAAATTGTATTGCTATTTTATCCAAATATACCAAAAATCAGACCTCTAGCTCTATTAACTGGCTCAGAATTAGATATGCGCATAATTAATAAGGTACACGATGTGGTGTCATAAGGTCTCCCATCATACCAAATATGAAGGGTGTAGCACTTGTGGTTACTTAGTTATGGACATATACGTATATTCAACGTCAAAGGTCATCAAGGTCAAATGACATTTCGTCAAAAAAATTGTAATGCTAAGTTATGCCTATATACCAAAAATCAGACCTCTAGCTCTATTGGCTTGCTCAGAATTAGATATGCACATAATTGATGAGGTACAGGATGTGGTGTCATAAGGTCTCCCATCATACCAAATAAGAAGGGTGTAGCACTTGTGGTTACTTAGTTATGAGATATACTCCTAGTTAAGGTCACAGGTCATCTAGGTCACATGACATTTTGTCAAAGAAATTGTATTACTATTTTATCCATATATACCAAAAATCAGACCTCTAGCTCTATTAGCTTGCTCAGAATTAGATATGCGCATAATTAATGAGGTACACGATGTGGTGTCATAAGGTCTCCCATCATACCAAATATGAAGGGTGTAGCATATACGTATATTCAAGGTCATCGAGGTCACTATACATTTTGTCAAAAAGAGTGTATTGCTGAGTTATGCCTATATACCAAAAATCAGACCTCAAGCTCTTTTTGCTCTCTCAGAATTAGATATGCGCAAAATTAATGAGGTACACGATGCTGTGTCATAAGGTCTCCCATCATACCAAATATGAAGGGTGTAGCAAATGTGGTTACTTTGTTATTGACATATACGTATTTTGAACGTCAAAAGTCATTGAGGTCAAATGACATTTTGTCAAAAAAATTGCTATGCTAAGTTGTCCATATATACCAAAAATCAGACCTCTAGCTCTATTTGCTGGCTCAGAATTAGATATACACATAATTAAAGAGGTACAGGATGGTGTGTCATAAGGTCTCCCATCATACCAAATATGAAGGGTGTACGGGTCAGTCACAATCAGGGTGCTCTAGACCGATTTCGACATGTTACGCTCTTATATAAAACAATGTTGAGCAAAGTTTAATGAAACATTGTTCTTAATATGAAATAGCCAGTAGAACCAAACAGGCCCCATCAAAAAAATGAAGTTTTTTTGATGATTTTGAGCTGAGTAGTGAAAAAAATACCCTAAAAATGGGTCAAAATGGGCGTTACGCTGTTTCATCTGAAATAGCACATTTTTTAACTCACTTTTTGAAACTGTTAGATTAATTTTATCGATTATTCAGAATATGTAAAGTATCTCATAGCATTTCTTCTTTCTTTTGCAAGTTATTTCACCTTAATACATGGATTTGAATAGAAATGGCGTGATAACAAGTGACATTGGTGTGTCGTTACGCTTTTTATATTTTGATCACAGCATTGATTTATCTATCTATTATCACTTGGAAAACATTACCCTAGAATGTTTCCTAAAACATCTATTTGATTGTAAGACCAACTATGTTTAGTTGGTACTAAATGTCGATTGGGTCAATGTATTGATTATGAATCATGAAAGTTGCCCACATTTTTTGTCCCAAAATTTTGTAGTGTCCGTGACACCCTCATAACTTTCAGCCATATTAAGATAGTAGAGATCTGATGTCATTAGCCTAAGTGGCCCTGTTTGCCTTCCTTATGTGTTATAAAAATATAATCCATTTACCACTTGTATTGTTTTAGTATATCAAAAAGAGACCAAATGTAGTGTCCGTGACAGCTGTAGTGTCCGTGACACTAAATCCAGACACTGCTTGTTACAGCGATTCAAGCAGGTAATTCTATCGTTTACCAGCTGAAGTTACATTTTTTATAACAGAGTAACTCAGTTTTAGAGTAAGACATCAAATAAAATATCTTAAACCTGAGAAAGATGTTTATGCTACCTTTTGAGATTGTAATGTTAAAAAACTGTCCTATAAAATAACTGTATATGGGTAAAAAATGAATAGGAATAGTGTTGTTTCCCAATGAAATATTAAAGTAGAAATGTTATTTATGATGAAATTAAAGTATAACACTTAATAAACTGATTTACTTTCATATTAAACCTCTTTCCATTTGCAACTAGCTCCACGTCACGGACACTACGCCTCACAAGTGGTTAAACAGTTTTTACTGCATTTACATTTAAATGCACCTGACATCTAAAGTAAACTTCATAGACCATGCTTAAACCTTTCATAAACAAAAGAAAATGTTTTTTTGAATTGGTGGCAGTATATAATACAGAAATACTGCCATCACAGGTGACTGTGTGTTGACGGCCATTTTGATTTTGGTGATGCAGACAAAGGTACAGTAAAATTTCTGTTCTTCAGAGACATGAGTGTAAATAGTTAAACAAGTAACATGGAGGTGCAGACCAGGAGTGGCAGAAAGAGTAGCTCTTCAGCAAGTGGGCAAAACATCCTTACAAAAAGTCGATCTGCTGAGAGAACACGAAAGAATAGGAAGAAAATGAAACGATGAAAACAAATACCAGTTGATGTTACTGAAAGACAGACAGCGAAAGAAAGAATAGAGGAGAAACCAGAAGCTCTTGCCGAAGGGTAAACCAAAACAAATTGAAGAAGTAAGGAAGAAAAAACGGGAAGAGATGAGACGATACAGAGCAAAAAAGAGCAGCTTCTCAACAATCCGAATCCCTTGGTGAAAAAGTACAAGGCAAGAAAGTAATGAAAACACAGAAAGTAAAGCAGAGTCGGTCAGATAAGTATCAACGTGAAATTAAAGCCAAATTGAAAAAGAAAAATGCAGCAACAGAGAATGCAGAAATATCGGCTGAGAAAAAAGCTCAAACAAACCAGAAATGATGAATCCCATTTGTCGACTCATCTGTCAAATGATGAAGTAAACAAAGGATTCACATCAAGAGTGACCCGAATACAGAGCAGTCAAAAGAGCCAAAAGATCGTTGCCAACGTCCCCAGCTAAAAAGGCCAAAATATTGGAGAATTTAGTGAAGTCACTGAAAACTTCAAAGTTGCTGGAGGCCAGAGGTATTCTGCAGTCCCCGGAAGCACAAATGAAACTGAGTTTGGGAGCTACAGTCTTGACAACTATAAAAACAAAACTCAGCCAGATAAAGCCCACAGGAGGGATGAGCAAAGAAAAAATTCATGCATACAATCTGCTGAAAACCACAGTGTCAAATATGCCACTAGCAAAAAAACGTAGGCTGCGTGGATCTATGAAAAAATATTTCAATATACGATGCGGCATTCCTCAGAGCAAAGTAAAGAAACCTTCTGATTGGTGGACACCATTGAAGAGAAAGAAGCGATCTGATAGGTTGGATGATGCAACATGTTCTTTGGTCAGACATTTCTTTCTCTCTCCTGAAGTGTCAAGAGAGTGCCCATGTAAGAGAGATGCAATAAAGAGCGGCAAAACTGTTGTCCAGAAAAATATTATGGTATTAACAATGGAGGAGGCCTTTTCACGATTCAAATCCAGATATCCAGAAGAGAAATATTCAATTTTTACTACGGCCCTAATGGGATTCGAACACACATACACATTTACGGCAACATCGTCTAGCTACTAGTCAGCGCACTAAACCACTAGGCCACTCGATCCAACTCTAAAAAGAGTTGGTCGACGCACCCAGTTAGATGTTACAATTTAGAACGCGTACCAACAACACAATGTGCGGATTCACTTCATTCAAGAAGCTGAAGCCACACAACGTAAAGAAGGTATCCGAAACCAATCGAAGAACATGCTTGTTCCATGCTTGAACCCTGTTCTAATCTTGCCCTTAAGGTTGAAAGTCTGAAGAAATTTATCAATACATCAGTCACACAAAGTCCACAGATGAAATATCACTGCTAGCAATAATGACGAAATCCAAGCTGGTTGATGGATCTGTTTGTTCCTACACTGAATTTCCAAGTATGAAGTGCTTGAACCAAAGTTGCATGAACTGCAGTGATAACTTGGAAAATATTCTGCAGGCATATAAGAATGAGATCATCACTTGGAGTCAGTGGAAGTACATAACTGTGACAAAAGATGGCAAGTCAAAACGGTGTATTTCATGTGTGGAAAACAATACTTCAATTGCAGACTTCATCGAAGCAGTAAAGGCTGATATGAAGTTCTATCCACAGCACATATTCAGGGCAAATTGGCAACATCGGCAAATGTCCAACTGTCAAAAAAAACTGCAAGAAGGAGATGTCTTACTCACCATGGACTTCAGTGAGATCTACAGCTGCCGTTTTCAAGATGAAGTCCATTCAGGTTATTTTGACCAAGTTCAAGTGACACTTCATCCAATGATGGCATACTACCAAGAAGATGGCATGTTGGCAAAGCATGCAATCATTGGAGTTTCACCGGATACCCACCACGATTCTCATCTGGTTAAAGTGTTTGAAGACAAGCCTTTGAGATATTGAGTGAGCAACCAGGGTTACAAAATACTGGTTTGAAAAAAGTTCATGAGTGGACTATAAAGGAAGAAAAGCATTTGCTGACCTTTTCCTGCAGGAAACATACCCTGTCATCAGAAATTTCTTTGAAACGTCACATTGGGAAGGGGTTTGTGATGAAATTGGCAGTGTTGTAAAGAACACTTGCTACAGAGCCATAGTAAGTGGCAAAGCTCTGATTAGCAATGCAGAGTCACTGATGCAGTATATTCAGGGGAAGCTGGCACATCGACCCCAAGTAAGAGAGAAAGGTGGTCAGAAAGAATTGTCCAAATGGGATTTCATCTTCACATCAGATGTACTACAGGAGAGAGAAGAAACCAACGTGGCAACACTGACTGGAACCAGGGTACTTCACGTTGTCAAACAGGGAGGTTCTGATTATCACCTACTCACAAGACAGTTATCCTGTTACTGTGATGGATGCTTGCAAGATACCATTTGCCAAAATGTTGAATGGATGTGAAGCCATGGAGCCCAAGAATATTGAAAAAGCATAACGTTCAAAGCAGTGCTGAAAATGCACTTGCAAGGTATAGAATATTTTCTGTAATTTAATGTGCCTTGTTTCCACTTTAGTATACCTTAATGTTTTTCTGCAGTAGCTATTTGTGGTGGTGGTAATGACTCTGTTGGTGGTGGTGAGGGTGGTGAAGGAAATGGCTCTGTTAATGAAGGTGGTGGTGATGGTGTTGGTGATGGTACTGTTAGTGATGGTGGTAGTTGTGACAGAGAAAGTAATCATTTTAAAACTAAAAGTGACAATATTTAATATTTTCTAATCCTAACCCTAACCCTAACCCTCACCAGTCTTCGCCATGATTATGATCAAGACGCCAATGCTCATATCTATCTCGGGTAAGTTAGGCATTTAGTCGTCACCACTCTCCATGACAGCTAATATCTATGCAAGTTAGGCATTAAGCTTCGACATATCCATAAAAAGCCACAGTAACTTTATCTAGGTAAGTTAGGCATTAATCCTCACCAAAGACTGGAAGATCAGTCGAAGAGAGGAGCACAGGCAGCGTCTCCTAAATTTTCTAAATATTGGACAAGGATTTAATTATTCTAAGATAGAGATCTAGAGGTCGAGAAAAGTATCTAATCTAATCTATAATCAATGTGAACAACAAATAGGATTCAACTGTTAATCTCTCTCACAGTCCCCTCGATCGCTTCTTTCTCGGATCTTTTCCCATACGCCCTCAACGGACTTCCAAGCTTCAAGGAATTGAGAGTGGGATGTCAAACATTCAAAAGTTCAAACGAAGCTTGACAATGCCGTGGATTTTCGAGGTCATTTCTAAATATAGAACGACAATTAAATTATTCAAAGACAGAACCCTAGTAAAATATATTACTGTCGTTAAATTCAATCGGTCACCACCAACCTAACTAACCAACATCTACATAGTTCCTATCTACCCAACAGTCCTGCCCTAACAAAAAGGCTACACCTTACCCTAACCCTAACCCTAACCGCTGTCTTGTACAAGTCGCTCAATCACAGTTCCCACTCAATAAGGGCTTGTATTGTACAAATCGCTCAATTAGAGTTTGTTTTGTACAAGTTGCTCAATCAGCTTTTGTTTTGATACAAACCATTCAATTAGATTCTGTTTTGTACAAATCACTCAAAAAGACAACAAATTGCAAACAAACTCTAATTGAGTGATTTGGTCAAGACTAACTCCAATTGAGTGATTTGTGCTCTAAAATCTCCAATTTAGCGATTTGTACAAGAAAAACTCCATTTGAGTGATTTACGCAAGAGTAACTCAAATTCAACAATTTTTACAATGCAAAACTCTAATTGAGTGATTTGTACAAAACTAACTCCAACTGAGTGATTTTTGCAGGAAAAACTACAATTTAGTGATTTGTACGAGGCACACTCTAATTAGGTGATTTCTACAAATCTAACTCCAATTAGTTGAATTGTACTATATAACATACACTTAATTTGAGTGAATTGTACAAGAGTACTAACTCCAATTGAGTGATTTGTGCGCGAAAAACTCCAATTGAGCGATTTTTACAAAACAAACTCTAATTGAGTGATTTGTGCAAGAAAAACTCCAATTGTGCGATTGTACAAGACAAACTCCAATTGAGTGATTTATGCAAGACTAACTGAAATTCAGCAATTTTTACGAGACACACTCTAATTGAGTAATTTTTGCAAGAGACACTCCGATTGAGTTATTTGTACAACAGAAACTGCTTTAGAGTGATTGATACAAAACATAATCTAATTGAGTGGTTTGTACAAAACAAACTCCAATTGAGTGATTTATGCCGGACTAACTCAAATTTTTACAAGACAAACCCAAATTAAGTGATTTGTACTAGTCACACTGTAATTGAACGATTTCTACAAATCTAACTCCAATTAGTTGAATTGTACAACTAAATTTGAGTGATTGTAATTAAACTCCAATTGAGTGATTTATGCAAGACTAACTGAATTCAGCAATTTTTACGAGACACACTCTAATTGAGTAATTTTTGCAAGAGACACTCCGATTGAGTTATTTGTACAACAGAAACTGCTTTAGAGTGATCGATACAAAACATAATCTAATTGAGTGGTTTGTACAAAACAAACTCCAATTGAGTGATTTATGCCAGACTAACTCAAATTTTTACAAGACAAACCAAAATTAAGTGATTTGTACTAGTCACACTGTAATTGAACGATTTCTACAAATCTAACTCCAATTAGTTGAATTGTACAACTAAATTTGAGTGATTTGTAATTAAAAACCAATTGAGTGATTTATGAAAAAATAACCTAAATTCAGTAATTTTTACAGGAAAAACTCTTATTGAGCGATTTGTTCAAGACTTACTCCCATTGAGTGATTTGTGCAAAAAGTCCAAATTGATAGATTTGTACAAAACTATAACAAATTGAGTGATTCACGCAAGACTTACTCAAATTCACCAATTTTTTCGAAAAAAAATCCAATTGAGTGATTTATTCAAGACTAACTGAAATTCAGCAATTTTTACGAGACACACTCTAATTGAGTAATTTTTGCAAGAGACACTCCGATTGAGTTATTTGTACAACAGAAACTGCTTTAGAGTGATTGATACAAAACAATCTAATTGAGTGGTTTGTACAAAACAAACTCCAATTGAGTGATTTATGCCAGACTAACTCAAATTTTTACAAGACAAACCAAAATTAAGTGATTTGTACTAGTCACACTGTAATTGAACGATTTCTACAAATCTAACTCCAATTAGTTGAATTGTACAACTAAATTTGAGTGATTTGTAATTAAAAACCAATTGACGATTTCTACAAATCTAACTCCAATTAGTTGAATTGTACAACTAAATTTGAGTGATTTGTAATTAAAAACCAATTGAGTGATTTATGAAAAAATAACCTAAATTCAGTAATTTTTACAGGAAAAACTCTTATTGAGCAAGACTTACTCCCATTGAGTGATTTGTGCAGCAAAAAGTCCAAATTGATAGATTTGTACAAAACTAACACAAATTGAGTGGTTTATGCAAGACTAACTCAAATTCACCAATTTTTACAAGACAAACCCTAATTGAGTGATTTGCACAAGACTAACTCTAATTGAGTGATTTGTGAGTAATAAAAACCCCAATCGAGCGATTTGTAAAAGACAAACTACAATTGAGTGATTCATGCAAGACTTACTCAAATTCATCAATTTTTTCGAAAAAAAATCCAATTGAGTGATTTTTTCAAGAGACACTCCGATTGAGTTATTTGTACAACAGAAACTCCGTTTTGGTGCTTTGTACAAAACAGAATCTAATTGAGTGATCAAGCGATTTGTACAAGACCAATTCTAATTGTGTGATTTGTGCAAGAAAAACTCTAATTGATCGATTTGGTACAAGACAAACTCTAATTATGTGATTTATGCAAGAAAAACTCCAATTAAGCGATTTGTACAAGACAAACTCCAATTGAGTGATTTCTGCAAGACTTAGTCAAATTCAGCAATTTTTACAAGTCAAACTCTAATAGAGTGATTTGTACTAAAGACACTCCGATTGAGTTATTTGTACAACAGTAACTTCTTGTGAGTGATTTGTGCAAAACAGAATGTAATTGAGTGGTTTTTATCATAACAAAAGCTAATCGAGCGATTTGTACAAAACAAACTCTAATTGAGTGATTTGTGCAAAAAAACTCCAATTGAGTGATTTATGTAAGACTAACTCAAATTCAGCAATATTTACAAGACAAACTCTAATTGGGTGATTTGCTCAAGACTCACTCCAATGGAGTGATTTATGCAAGTCTAACTCAAATACAGCAATTTTTACAAGACAAACCCTAATTGAGTGATTTGTACAATACTAACTCCAATTGAGTGATCTAACTGAAATTCAGCAATTTTTACAAGATACACTCCGATTGAGTAATTTTTGCAAGAGACACTCCGATTGAGTTATTTGTACAACGGAAACTGCTTTAGAGTGATTGATACAAAACATCGTCTAATTGAGTGGTTTGTAAAAAACAATTGAGTGATTTATGCCAGACTAACTCAAATTTTTACAAGACAAACCAAAATTAAGTGATTTGTACTAGTCACACTGTAATTGAACGATTTCTACAAATCTAACTCCAATTAGTTGAATTGTACAACTAAATTTGAGTGATTTGTAATTAAAAACCAATTGAGTGATTTATGAAAAAATAACCTAAATTCAGTAATTTTTACAGGAAAAACTCTTATTGAGCGATTTGTTCAAGACTTACTCCCATTGAGTGATTTGTGCAGCAAAAGTCCAAATTGATAGATTTGTACAAGACTAACACAAATTGAGTGGTTTATGCAAGACTAACTCAAATTCACCAATTTTTACAAGACAAACTCTAATTGAGTGATTTATGCAAGAAAAACTCTAGTTGAGTGATTTGTGAGTAATAAAAACCCCAATCGAGCGATTTGTAAAAGACAATCTCCAATTGAGTAATTTATGCAAGACTAACTCAAATTCAGCAATTTTTACAAGACAAACTCTAATTGAGTGATTTGTACTAGACAAACTACAATTGAGTGATTCATGCAAGACTTACTCAAATTCATCAATTTTTTCGAAAAAAAATCCAATTGAGTGATTTTTTCAAGAGACACTCCGATTGAGTTATTTGTACAACAGAAACTCCGTTTTGGTGCTTTGTACAAAACAGAATCTAATTGAGTGATCAAGTGATTTGTGCAAGAAAAACTCTAATTGATCGATTTGGTACAAGACAAACTCTAATTATGTGATTTATGCAAGAAAAACTCCAATTAAGCCATTTGTACACGACAAACTCCAATTGAGTGATTTCTGCAAGACTAACTCAAATTCAGCAATTTTTACAATTCAAACTCTAGTAGAGTGATTTGTACAAAAGACACTCCGATTGAGTTATTTGTACAACAGTAACTTCTCGTGAGTGAATTGTACAAAGCAGAATGTAATTGAGTGGTTTTTATCATAACAAAAGCTAATCGAGCGATTTGTACAAAACAAACTCTAATTGAGTGATTTGTGCAAATAAAACTCCAATTGAGTGATTTATGTAAGACTCAAATTCACTCAAATTCACTCAAATTCAGCAATTTTTACAAGACAAACTCTAATTTAGTGATTTGTACTAGACAAACTACAATTGAGTGATTCGTGTAAGACACTTAAATTCATCAATTTTTTTTTTCGAAAAAAAAAATCCAATTGAGTGATTTTTTCAAGAGACACTCCGATTGAGTTATTTGTACAACAGAAACTCCGTTTTGGTGCTTTGTACAAAACAGAATCTAATTGAGTGATCAAGCGATTTGTACAAGACCAATTCTAATTGTGTGATTTGTGCAAGAAAAACTCTAATTGATCGATTTGGTACAAGACAAACTCTAATTATGTGATTTATGCAAGAAAAACTCCAATTAAGCGATTTGTACAAGACAAACTCCAATTGAGTGATTTCTGCAAGACTAAGTCAAATTCAGCAATTTTTACAAGTCAAACTCTAATAGAGTGATTTGTACTAATGACATTCCGATTGAGTTATTTGTACAACAGTAACTTCTTGTGAGTGATTTGTACAAAGCAGAATGTAATTGAGTGGTTTTATCATGGAGATTGTCTTGTACCAAATCGATCAATTAGAGTTTTTCTTGCACAAATCACACAATTAGAATTGGTCTTGTACAAATCGCTTGATCACTCAATTAGATTCTGTTTTGTACAAAGCACCAAAACGGAGTTTCTGTTGTAAAAGCTAATCGAGCGATTTGTACAAAGAAACTCTAATTGAGTGATTTTGTGCAAAAAAAACTCCAATTGAGTGATTTATGTAAGACTCAAATTCACGCAAATTCACCCAAATTCAGCAATATTTACAAGACAAACTCTAATTGGGTGATTTGCTCAAGACTCACTCCAATGGAGTGATTTATGCAAGTCTAACTCAAATACAGCAATTTTTACAAGACAAACCCTAATTGAGTGATTTGCACAAGACTAACTCTAATTGAGTGATTTGTGAGTAATAAAAACCCCAATCGAGCGATTTGTAAAAGACAATCTCCAATTGAGTAATTTATGCAAGACTAACTCAAATTCAGCAATTTTTACAAGACAAACTCTAATTGAGTGATTTGTACTAGACAAACTACAATTGAGTGATTCATGCAAGACTTACTCAAATTCATCAATTTTTTCGAAAAAAAAAATCCAATTGAGTGATTTTTCAAGAGACACTCCGATTGAGTTATTTGTACAACAGAAACTCCGTTTTGGTGCTTTGTACAAAACAGAATCTAATTGAGTGATCAAGCGATTTGTACAAGACCAATTCTAATTGTGTGATTTGTGCAAGAAAAACTCTAATTGATCGATTTGGTACAAGACAAACTCTAATTATGTGATTTATGCAAGAAAAACTCGAATTAAGCGATTTGTACAAGACAAACTCCAATTGAGTGATTTCTGCAAGACTAACTCAAATTCAGCAATTTTTACAAGTCAAACTCTAATAGAGTGATTTGTACTAAAGACATTCCGATTGAGTTATTTGTACAACAGTAACTTCTTGTGAGTGATTTGTGCAAACAGAATGTAATTGAGTTGTTTTTATCATAACAAAAGCTAATCGAGCGATTTGTACAAAACAAACTCTAATTGAGTGATTTGTGCAAAAAAACTCCAATTGAGTGATTTATGTAAGACTAACTCAAATTCAGCAATATTTACAAGACAAACTCTAATTGGGTGATTTGCTCAAGACTCACTCCAATGGAGTGATTTATGCAAGTCTAACTCAAATACAGCAATTTTTACAAGACAAACCCTAATTGAGTGATTTGTACAATACTAACTCCAATTGAGTGATTTATACTAACACTTACTCAAATTCATCAATTTTTTCGAAAAAAATCCAATTGAGTGATTTTTTCAAGAGACACTCCGATTGAGTTATTTGTACAACAGAAACTCCGTTTTGGTGCTTTGTACAAAACAGAATCTAATTGAGTGATCAAGCGATTTGTACAAGACCAATTCTAATTGTGTGATTTGTGCAAGAAAAACTGCAACTGAGCAATTTGTACAAGACAAACTCTAATTGATTACTTTGTGCAAGAAAAACTTCAATTCTGCTACAGTGCTAGTCCCATCCCTCCATTAACAACGCGTATTCAGCTCCCCACCACTGTTGGCACCCCTAAAAAATAATGGTACAGCTCGCCTTGACAAGGTCCCTTTCCAGACCAAATATACCACTGTGTCTACTGGCCCAAAATTCATATTCTAACAACTGAGGATACATCTTCAAACACATATCAATAGTCAGCTGAACACTTAAACAAGACTGTGATGTATTTACCTTCAATTTACTGGCAGTTCTTCCGTTACAAGCACAGGATTGTTCGAACACAGTCCCTCTTACTTTGTGCAGGTCCGCCAACATGTAACAGTTCATGAACAATGACAGGAAATGAATCATACAACCTCATTTTCTTCATTAGGCTGTTTCAGTTACTGCCACCACTCCCACAAGTAATAGGTACACTGCATACAAATAGGTTACCCATGGCAAATTCTCCAACTCAGATGGGTGGGCTGTTACCCTTCACTCCTGCACGCACTGCATGAAAATAGGTTACCCATACCAGATTCTCCATCTCAGATGTGTTGGCTGTTCCCCTTAATGGGTCCACTCCCGCACATTTGCAGGATTTCCCCTTTTTCTTACCTAATTTGCACATTTTTGACACTAGCATGTTCATTTGAACAAAATCACATCTCAACCAATGCATCTACCCGTACACCAAATACTGAGATGATAGCTTTGGCGGTATGGGAGCCTTTGCGTGTGACGGACATACATCCGCACATACCCACAAATATACAGACACCGACTCATCATATGAGCTCTTTTTGGTATTTATTCATACCAAATATGAGCTAAAAACGGAAATACGCACTGTCGGAAATAGAGTTTGTCAGAGGGAAATTTGAATGGCCGTAAAGTGCCATCCTTACAGCAGTATACACCTGTTTCCCGTATTTCAATCTCAGCCCAACGATTTTAAATTTAGAAATAGGCCTAAAAGTTAATAATCAAGATGACAAAACAACTTGAAAATTGAAAATTAGCTCCATTTTTTTTTGAAATTGCAAATTGGTTTATTGGTTGACCGAATTGTGCCACGGATTGATTTGTGCAAGACAAACTCCAATTGAGCGATTTGTACAATACAACCCTTTATTGAGTGATTTATACTAGGGAAACTGTTTTTTAGCGATTTAAACAAGACGGCATTAAGGGTTTGAGTTAGAGTTATGGTTAGCCTTTTTGTCAGGGCAGGACAGTTGGGTAGATAGGAACTATGTAGATGTTGGTTAGTTAGGTAGGTGGTGACCGATAGAATTTAACGACAGTAATATGTTTTACTAGGGTTCTGTCTTTGAATAATTTTATTGTCGTTCAATATTTAGAAATGACCTCGAAAATCAACGGCGTTGTCAAGCTTCGTTTGAACTTTTGAATGATTGACATCCCACTCCCAACTCCTTGAAGCACGATCACTTGGAAGTCCGTTGAGGGCGTATGGAAAAAGATCCGAGAGAAAGAAGCGATCGAGGAGTCTGTGAAAGAGATTAACAGTTGAATCCCATTTGTTGTTTGCAGCTATACCGATTATCTTTGCCATTATGATTTTCAGTCGAGCGCTGAGGTTTGCGTACCGCGTACGTACGTACTCTACGTGGCGTAAAAGAGCTTGGTTATAAGTGACCTTGCTTTGAACCCGTTGTGACGAGCAAGTTTGATACGTCACTTCCGGTTTCCGTGCGTTCAGCTTGTGACCACTGCGCTAATACGCGCAAGTGAAAGTGAATGAAACCAACGCTATTTTGTTTATTTTTCACTAAATAACGACCTGATTACCTAAGAAAGTCTGGGTAAATTTCCCCTTTACAACACCACCTTGGCTAATGAAGTTTTGCAGCTTGATTGAATTTCACTGTAATTGGCCCCAACATGCATCAGTCTATCACATGACACATGGACACATAGATGGAAGTTAATTGGCCAAATCTTGACAGAAGGAAGTAAAAGTTGACGCCGCCATACTGGTTTGACAGAAGCAAGTAAAAGTTGACACCGCCATACTGGTTTTCAATTCTAATAATTAGCTCCTCAGTATATAAAACTGAGGAGCTATAAATGCTAAATTGAAAATTTTACTTTTATTTTTTTTTATTTATTTTTATTTGCTACACAGATTAACGGGCAAACCCACTAACAGATCTGCAAAACACAAGTCATCGTTGATGACACAGTCCCCACTTGTTAATGGGTACTTTGATTACAGGTCCTCAGAGAGGATAGAGTCCTCTTCATTAGGTCTGTGATAAAAATACTTTGATACAGATGGCACTCAATGGCCAAGAATGAGTTCCATGGTGATGAAAACATAAACCCAATGTAGGCCACTATCCTAAAGGTCATTAACTGAGTCAACTGGGAATTAGTTGACAGGATGTTGCAAAACATTTTTTCATACTATCCTAACACTAAAAGATTATCACCGGTACCATATTTCATAAAGTTTAATGCAGTATTTACAACACTATGAGATCAATATCTGTATCAAGTCTCATCAAATTTGACATAGTATTTGTGGATATATCACTCTAAGTCTAATTAGGAAAGTTCATTACATATGCAATTACAAATTAATTAAAATGACACTGATAAATGTCTTTTTCACTGTTAAAGCAATGTGAGCTTAACATCTGTACAAAGTGTCATGAAACTTGATGCAGTATTTCTTGACATATCAGCCTAATTATGAAAGGTCAATAATTGACATGATACTGCTTACATGATGTGTAACAACTTGACGAGCATGTATGAAATAGGTCAATGTCCTTATACCAACTTTGAATGATACTGGTGGAAATATGTCTGAGTTATGGCTCAGTACATGAGAAAATCGTAACAAAATCGCCGCCACACAGCGATATTTGATCTTACTGTTTAAAAAATCAACACGTACCGGTATATGTATGACATAAGTCAATGTCCAGGTACAAACTTTAAATAAAATCAGTTGAGACTTGCCAGAGTTATGGCTCTCGACATGAAAAAAACCATAACAAAATTGCCATCCTGTGGCCATATCGGACCATATCGAGAAACAAATCAAAATACATATGTATACTATAAGTCAATGTCCTTGTACCAACTTTGAATAAATTTGCTTGATACATGTCTGAGTTAAGGTTCAGGACATGGAAAATTGTAAAAAAATGGCAACATGGCGGCCATATTGGATCATATCACAAAACAAATCAATGTGCATATGTATGACATAGGTCAATGTCCTTGTACCAACTTTGAATAAAATCACTTGAGATATGCCTGAATTATGGCTCTGTACATGATAAAATCGTAACAAAATGGCCGCCCAGCAGCCATATTGGATCATATCACAAAACAAATTGACGTGCATATCTATGACATTGGTCAATGTCCTTGTACCAACTTTGAATAAAATCAGTTGAAACATGCCTGAGTTATGGCTCTGTACATGAAAAAATCGTAACAAAATGGCCGCCTGGCGGCCATATTGGATCGTATCACAAAACAAATCAATGTGCATATGTATGACATTGGTCAATGTCCTTGTACCAACTTTGAATAAAATCGGTTGAAACATGCCTGAGTTATGGCACTGTACATGAAAAAATCGTAATAAAATGGCCACCTGGCGGCCATATTGGATCGTATCACAAAACAAATTGACATGCATATGTATGACATTGGTCAATGTCCTTGTACCAACTTTGAATAAAATCGGTTGAAACATGTCTGAGTTATGGCTCTGTACATGAAAAAATTGTAATAAAATGGCCGCCTGGTGGCCATATTGGATTGTATCAGAAAACAAATCAACGTGCATCTGTATGACATATGAAGTAATCCTTGTACCAAGTTTGAATGAAATCTCTCCAGGCATCTCTGAGATATCTGCGTGAACGGACGGACGAACGGACGGACGGACGCACGCACGCACGGACATGACCAAACCTATAAGTCCCCCGGGACGGTGTCCATGGGGACTAAAAAAGGTCACAACATCACAAGACAAATGTACAAGACAACTATAAAAGTAACACATTACATTAAATTGAAAATAACATACACAAATCCAAAAAGAGAATTTAAAATGACTGGATAAAAGTTTTAAAACTACACAGTGTAGTAAAAATATCTATATTACATTTGAAAGAGATATCGTTAAAAACAGACATGCATCTGGGCACTGTCAAGAATTTTCTGCAATTAACAGATCACAAGTCTTGTTTAAAAAGGGGTTTCTTGTGTAAATTTCTACTGGGGGCATAAAAGCAGATTTGATTTTAAATATTTGGTGAATCATAATGTGAATGGATTATTTTGTATAAAAAGCACATGTCAAGGGTTATTGTTCTATTGTATAATTTAGGAATGTTCAGAATTCTGCAATCAAATGGGTAGCTGGATTTGCTGTGGTGAACATTGAGTTTGCGACAAACTTAATTTGTACTCGCTCAATTTTTTCTGACAAGCCCTGGTCATTGGGTGACCACACAATAGAGTCATACTCGAGAATAGATCTTACATAAACAAAATACAGAGAAATAATTGCTGAAATGTCATTGAATGGCTGGCAGAGATATTTAATAAACCAAGAGATTTGAAGGCTCTAGAAACAATGTTATTGATATGAAAAGAATAATTAAGATTGGAAGTCAGGTAAATGCCCAAATCCTTGACAACAGAGACTTGTTGAAGAGGAGTACCATTGATGGAGTACTCAAGAGAGGAAATGACCTTTTTCTTAAGTGTAAAACTGATAAATTTACTTTTACTGATTGTTACACCATTCAGCAAATTTGTCAAGATCTTGCTGTAACATGACAAAGTCAGCGAGGGATTTGATGGCGCGATAGATCTTAGCATCGTGGGCATACAAGCTGAGCTTTGCAGAAATGTCTAACAATGAAAAATCTTGAATAAACATAACAAAAAGTAGTGGCCCCAAGAGTGAACCCTGGGGCACACCTAACAAAGCAGTGTACCATTTTGATGAGCAACTACCAAACACTACCCTCTGTCGTCTAAGATGGAGATAAGAAGCCAGCCAACTATGCAGGTTACCACATATACCAAATTTGGCGGCTTTGTATAGGAGAAGTGTGTGACAGACACTGTCAAAAGCCTTGCTAAAGTCTGTGTAAATTGAATCTACCTGTTGTTTATTGTTCAGTGAAACAGAGATGAAATCTGTATAATCCACTAAGGGACGATTCAGAATTTACTTCCAGGGGGAGGGTGGAGGATTTTCTATTTTCTCTGTGATTTTTTCCATGGCAACCCCTAGTAAATTATAGAAAAAATCTATGGCCCCCCTCATCTTTCCTGTTTTTTTTCCATGGCCCCCCCCTAATATATACATGCATGCTTATACGGTACATTATAGACATATCTAGTCTAACAAGTTGCAGAAACTGTAGGGCCTAGTGGACATTAATCGATGATATAACAAATCATTTCAGGGTTATGTGACTATAAAAAGAATGATTTGCAGGGACTGCAAGTGGCACACTTTTGGAAAGGGTAGCAATAAACATATCTGGTTGTAAATTTCTAAAGAAAAGTTAATTACTAAATATGATACTTTTTTGGTTATGTCTCACTGATACATATGTTGCACACAAAGACAAGCAAAGATGTCAGTTAGAAATGGTGAACAGAAAATCAGAGGAGCAGATAATTGGCAAAGTGATATATATCTTGAAGTTTAATGGTACATCATTTGCAGATATCCAGATATTTCTGGAAAGTGAGATGTACATGTACATGCACACGTTCAGCATACATTTTCATTTGATGATGCTGAATATTTGCAGACTCACGGTGAAAGTTTTAAACATTAGGAATTAAAATTTGTGAAAGCCAACTTGTTTTTAATTTTCTCTTTTTTTCTAATTTGGTTATCATAAAACCAAATAGCTGCCACTGAAAGCAAAAATGCTGAGGAATATTTTAGAACATTTCTTGGACAAAACACCTTATCCAAAACATAAATTCACATTTTATTCTGCTCATTCCATTCACAATCCAATGTTCATATTAAAATGCAGACAACCCTGTGCAAGTCAAAATTCACATTTTGTCAGCAGTATTTTTCAAAATTGACAGAGCATGCATATTTCAAATTTTTTTAACAAACTTTAATTTTAAAATAGTCATGATGCGCATGTTTTCAGATGACACGAAACAATACATGTTAATTGTTTTTTTTTTTGCCTTTTCTGCCAGCCGCCACTGTGAAATCTTTGATTATACATATCAGAATGAATGGGACACATAAGTATTAGCATCAATACACAATGTGTAAGCCTATCCACATTTCTCCTAGCCTCATACACACTGAGATCACTTCTTGGATTACAGCAAATTTCTTGTGTACACAATATTTCAACAATCCGACACCATAGCATTGGTGCAGTGCCACATGATCTTCTGGATGCACATACAGGATTATTGGAAAATCAACCCTTTTGTAAATTTTTCACCATATATTTTTGACAGTAATACATAATATTTTTATTTTCAACATTAAAAAACTATTCGCTGAAAGCACCTTGAAGATGAGACGGCCATAAATTTATTTTCAAAAGTTTATAGTAGATGTAAGCACTGTAAAAAGTTATGTAGAACATTTAAAAAATTTAGAAAGGGTAAAATTGATGAGAATGAAACAGAGAAAAAAGGAGCAGAAAAGAAGAGTAGCAGTAGCAGTAGTTTACTCAAAGGATGAAGTGGGTGTATATTTGGGTAAAAACCTCAATTTTTGTATTAATGATAAAAATTTATTTAAGTCAAAATCTAGACAGTATTTTCTGAAATGTAATATTTTACTTGAAAGGAGAGTATTCATGTAGAAAAACAACTATTTTATTTGGCATTATCCATCCTCATTTTAAAATTGTAGGGGTTTAAAGACTGACACTCTAATAATTGATTAAAATCATGATCAGCAAAATTAAAATGCCTCTTATTCAAAATGCCTCTTATTAAAAATGTAAGAGCTTTATTGCCAAACAAAACCAATTGATAGTTGTTGTGTTATATAGCATTTAAAAAACATAATGTGAAATTTCAGAAAATTTGACCCAGCCGGAGTGGAGTTAGATTCTTTGGAAATTTTGAAATTGGGAGGCAAAAGAAGCCAAGAAATCGGGTGATTTGCATACATTTGCATAAATTAACACTTCTTTATCATGCAACTTTCAACTGCTTTACAAGCTACAAGGTAAACCCAACCTTAAAAAGACATTTGCTGTAATTTTTAGCATTTGTTCAATGTTCATCTCTGTGTATCAGCATTTGTTTGTTATTCTATCACTACATGGAACACCCAATGCTGTATTTAGCAACATACCAGTGTGAACATAAATGACCATTGTTATTGTTGATAAATGAATTCTAGTCTGGACTTGATCTGAGATCTCTTTTCAACAAAACAACCCTGACTGTTCACTGTATGGTTTGTATTGACATGCTAAATACTGGACATTTCATAACGCTTCAGGGAGGAGAACAAGATACTGCTATAGATGCATAAAACAAACCACTGTGAATATTACCGAATTTGGCAGCTAAAGGAGTTTAACTAAACATGTTGAGTTTATCTGTCACCCAGGTAGCGTCTATGGTTCTCTTTTGTAGAGATCAGAAATTCTGGGCAAATATTGAATTGATGTTTTTTTTCCTTGGCCCCCCTAAAAGATTGTGGTATTTTTGTCTGGCCCCCCCCCTAAATTTTCTTGGGAAAAATGGGTGGCCCCCCCTGAAAATCCTCCACCCCCCCCCTGGAAGTAAATTCTGAATCGTCCCTAAGTTAGTTGTATTGGATCTGTTTTTAACAAATCCGTGCTGGTCGATGGAAATATTTGGTTTAACATGTTGATAGATATGAGGAACAATAAATGCCTCGAAGATCTTAGCAAAAAGAGGCAACAAGGAGATTGGGCGGTAATTTTCAACTGTTGATTAACGACCAGATTTAAATACAGGGACAACATTGGCCTGTTTAAACGAAGAAGGAAACTAACCAAGACAAATGGATTTTTGGAATAAAATTTGGAGGGGAATAACAAGAACATCGGTACAGTGTTTAACGACACACAGGCGTAGATACCATCCGGGCCACTCGCTTTGTTCAAGTCTAGAGAAGCGATGACTTTCTTAATGTCTGGACTGATATTAACATGTGATAATTGTCCAAAACATGGATAATTTAGCTCGTGCAGATTAGGATTATTGTTTTCAGTGAACACAGAGGCAAAAATTCTGCAAACAATTGAGCAGCCTCGGAGCTGGAGTTAGAATGCTTACTGTTAAATTCAAAGTTCAAAGAATTCAGAGTTAATTTGCATTTTGAGTTCACATAACCCCAGAAGCATTTGCTGTCATCATGGATGGAAGCCTGGACATCTGAGAGATATTCCTGATAACGTAAGTCCTTGGCTGGGTTAAGTTGAGCACGCACGTGAGAACACAGAGTAGTCGGTAAGGGACTTAGAACGTTTATACTGGCATCTGGCGATTTCCTTCTCCCTAACAAGGGAAATCAGGTCAGCATCAAACCACTGAGGGAACTTCGTTCTTTTTATGCAGACTTTAGGGAAATGCCATTTATAGGTCACAGTGAGCTCAGTAACCATGAAGAAAGACAGTGGCTCAGTCCTTTTTAGTCGAAGCTCAACATTGCTCTCCTACACCTAAACTCTAACAATGAAAACCCCCAGAATACCTGGAGGTTGACAGACAGAAAATTGGGTTGATGGAATTAAGTTGGAGGTTGACAGACGGAAGTTTCTTTCACACTCTTTTTAATTGGAATACCTTTTCTGTCTATAAATGACACGAAGCTATTAAAAAAGTCAAATTAATGAAGTGATGTTTTCACCTGTTGGCATTGCCATTGTTTTTTGGTCGGTTTCATTTAGTTTCTGCTGATTTTGTTTTTGTCTTTCTTTTTCATACCACATGTGCAATGCATCCTGCATTAGAGTATTGCCTGTAAAAGATTGTTGGAAGGTTTGACAAGGTGGAGCTGAAAACATCTGTTGGTTTGGTTGAGACGATATTGGTTGTTTGTAATTCATCATTTCCTGCGGATGCTGCCGCTGCCCCACACCATGAGTCATGTGTTTGTATTTGGCACTGTCTTGAAATATGTGATCCATGTAGACTTTGTCAGGCGTATCATCTTTTGGAATATGTTTTTGCTTTTGCTTTGCTACCATCAATTTATGTTTTTCCACAATGATCTCTTTCTGCTTTTCAGTGTCTTGCCATTTTCCTTGATCTGACCAATGTCTGGCATATCCTGTCATATACATGTTTGACAGAGTAATGTTGGGAGATGATCTTGAGAGATGGCCTATCTTGTTGAGGTCTCCGTATGCCCTGTCTGAAATACAGTTGTATCTGTCTTTGGCATAGCTACTCATCTGAGTACCATGTACTTGATGGTATGGCTCTCTTGTTTTATTTTCCAACCACATCAACTCTTCATGCCTTTTTTTCATGTAATTTTCATAGCCATCACATGTTCTTTTCTCCGTATTATATTCACCCTGTTTTGCTTGATAGGCAATACTGCTGGCCTGATGCAAAGTGTTACCTTTACTGTCAGAAGTAAACTGATCAGTAGCATTATCTTGCCCTCTATATCCATAGTGTTCATTGTAATATTTGGGTTTGGAGTCATACCCAGTCCAGGTATCATGGCTTGGCAGTTTCTGCCATGATGCATTAACATTTCTCTGTGCTTCCATCCTATGATGCTGCTGCAATGTGCTGTAAAACATTTGTTGCTCATTGCTTTTCTGTGAAATTTCCAAACACGGGTCTCCTTGAGATATTTCTGTTGTGACATCAGTTTGGCCAGCTTTTCTTGATTGTTCTCTGTCTCCTCTGTTCAACTGTGTTATTCTTGAGTTCACATAATGGCTCCGCTGACAGTACAACTCTGACAACTTTTGCTTCTGTAGGTGTACATTCTTCCTCTCATCCAAATCCAAAGAATCACTCAAATCATCTCCACTATCAATGACACCAAGGGAGGATACCATTGTACTAAAGAAGGTAAAAAATAAGTGAAGTTACAACGTTGAGATATGATGTCATTTTTCAGTATAATTACTGCTAAATTGCTTCATTGATGCCAGCAAAGCTGTGTATGCTTTCATGAACACATGTTTCTCTCTCTTAAGTACAATTTGGCAACCATGGTTTTCACTTGTAAGGTTGCATTCACAAACAGTTGTTGGGTAGTGCACTGGAGGAATTGTGATTGAAATCCCTTTTTTTCAGAATTTTCCCTTAATATCCTCAAAAAATTTCAACATCCCTCATCTATATATACAAAGTATTTTTAGTTGCACCCCTCTCCCCCTCTTCATACAGCAAAATATTTATTGGGGATGTACACAAGGAAAAAACAAATGACCTATAGTGCAGCCAATAGAGTTCAGCTGTGTTATGTAGAGAATAAGTAATTATATTAGTCCCCACAGACACTGTCCGGGGGTTTGGTTTGGTCATGTCCGTGTGTGCATGTGTGCATCCGCCCGTTCTCGCAGATATCTCAGAGTTGCCAAGAGTGATTTCATTCAAAGTTGCTACATGGATTACTCCTTATGTCATACATATGCACGTCAATTTATTTTGTGATACAATCAAATATGGCCGCCATGCGGCCATTTTATTATGATTTTTTCATGTAAGGAGCCATAACTCAGGCACATCTCAACTGATTTTATTGTGGGTTGGTACAAGGACATCAACCTTTGTCATACATATGCACGTCAATTTGTTTCACAATATGATTCAATATGGCCGTGTGGCAGCGATTTTGTTATGATTTTTTCATGCACGGAGCCATGACTCAGGCACATGTGAGTATCTCAACCAATTTTATTGAAAGTTGGTACAAGGGCATCAACTTTTGTTATACATATGCACGTCAATTTGTTTCTCGATACAATTCAATATGGCTGCGTAGCGGCCATTTTATTATGATTTTTTCATGTCCCGAACCATAACTCAGACACGTATCCACCAATTTTATTCAAAGTTGGTAGAAGGACATTGACTTATGTCATGCAACTGTACGTCGATTTGTTTCACGATATGATCCAATGTGGCGACATGGCGGCCATTTATTTACAATTTTTTCATGTCCTGAGCCATAACTTAGAAACATCTAAACTGATTTTATTCAAAGTTGGTACAAGGAAATTGACCTGTGTCATACATGTATTTTGTTATGATTTTTTCATGTCCCAAACCATAACTCAGACATTTATAAACTTGTTTTATTCAAAGTTGGTACAAGGGCATTGACTATTCTCATACGTATGTACGTCAATTTGTTTCATGATATGATTCAATATGGCTGCGTGGTGGCCATTTTGTTACAATTTTTACATGTACGTAAAGCCATAACTCAGACATACCGGTATTTCTACCAATATCATTTAAAGTTGGTACAAGGACATTGACCTATGTCATACATATGCACATCAGTTTATTCACAACATGTAGTAGTATCATGTCAATCATTGAATTTTCGTAATTTGGCTGATATGTCAAGAAATACTGCATCAAATTTCATAAAACTTGGTCCAGATGTTAAGGTCACATTGCTACGAATTACGTCAAAATTAAGTTATGGTGTCATTTTCTTGAAACTTTGCACAGATATTCTTGGAAGTTGTGCAAATGCAAAAATGAAATAAAAAATGGGGTCACCACGCTTGTTTCCATGGAAACGGATGTTAAAATGGCGTCGTTAGAAATAAATAAAAATGATATAATTCACTTAAACTAAAGAAAGCAATTATAAAACGCTTAGCAAATGAGTTAATTTTAATAAATACCAAGACTTAAGATCCATATTTATTGAATGTATAGTTTTCATGATGTTTGTGAAGAAATTTTAACATAAGTATCGATTACAAAATGACGATATCGAAATTATATCACTATATAATTTTCGAACTTTCTTCCTGTCGTTTTGAATGGTGTCATTTTGACCAAACTTGGCGAATAAACTCCTGACATAATACCATTTAGTTTACACTTTTAATAAAAGGGTGTCACCACGCTACTTTTTACAATATCTCCAGGTGAATGGGTAATTTGCGCCATATAAATGGGAGAGAAATGTTAATTTTTCGCTCATATTGAATAAAAACCAGCTTCCTAGGGGGTCAAAATATGACAAGGTTATAGGTCACATGCATTTCTAAGACACTGGGTCAAAAAATTAGGTAAAAGCGCAATTTCAACAATGACAGGTGATATTAAATACATGCGCTACAAAATAACCCATTTGCGGCAGGCTGGAGTCAAATCTGCGCAGAAACGTTCTAAAGCGTGTGCGCATCCGAATTCGTCGCCCTTCAGATTAAGGTCACATTGCTTAAACAGTGAATAAAGACATTTATCAGTCTCACTGTAATTGCATATGTATGATGAACTTTCCTAATTAGAGGAGATGTCCACAAATACTGCATTTAGTTTGATGAAACTTGGCACAGATGTTGCTAATTTGCATTTATATGATGAATTTTTGTTTTTATGGTGAATGCCCAGAAGCACTGCATCAAACTTCATTGAGTATGGTACCAGCGATAATCTGTCAGTGTTAATTATGATAGGATGCAAAAATGTTTGGCAACATCTTGTCAATTAATTACTAATTGACTCATTTATAGACCTTTTATAATTAGGATGTTGGCCTACATAGGTTGTATGTTATCACCACCGTAGAACTCTATCATTCTCGGCCATTACGCCCCATCTGTATCACAGTATTTTTAATGACAGACCTAATTAATGAATAGGACTCTATTCTCTCCGAGGACTTGTAATTAACCCTTTTCCTGCCAAGTCCATATTTCACCATCGGGTCAAGATTGTTAAAGTTAATGAAACACAACATATTCCATATGGCGTATTTTAATATAATACTGTATATTTCAAAGCTGTTGAAAACATAAATACTGCAAACTTGATTTTTGTGGACTAAAGATGCTATAACATACCAAGCCAAGTGGGTGAAAATACGTCATGTTTTGGCTCAATACCACTTTTTTACTGACTTGGCTGATGGGGAAGTGATACTGTCTGGCAGGAAAAGGGTTAAAGTACCCATTAACAAATGGGGACTGTGTCATCAACGATGACTTGTTCTGCCTGCACTGACGAAGGTGGTGAAAATCCTTGATATTCTATCTCACTTCAGGATGGCTTAATAGGTTACAGATAAAGTATCGCTCAAAGCTTCGCTTTTTTAGCCTCATTATCGTTTCTGTATCGTTTCCGTATCGTTTCCATATCGTTTCCACATCGTTTCAGTAGCGCATCGCCTCATTCCCGCCCATAAAAGGTGTGTCCCTTCATTTTAAACTTGCATCGCGTCGAACAATAAAAAGAACGATACGCAAACGATTAATTTTTGCAATATTCGCGATTGCAAAAATCGCGATCTTTTGACGTTGCAACCATGCATAATCGCTCACCATGCTCACTGCTAATTTAAATGACCTTTTGCCATCCATAACCTCTCTCAACAGCTGAGCAGGCCTGCTGTGTCATGTTCTTTTCTCAACAACAATATTTAGAAATGCGGAGACATGGCACAGCGCATTTTTGTAAGATGTTAGAAGAAATGGTTTTGTCAAAAGTTCTGAAAAAAAAAATCAGAGCACATTTTCACTCGAGGTCGCGGCCATGTCGATCGACTCAATTTCTGCTTGGCTGCACGGAACTCAAAGACATTGGATATGAGCATGAAAAATCGATGTCATTTTGTCAAAAGTCAGCGAAAATGTCAATAATCATGAATTAGAACGTCTCGGACGATGTGGGTACGTGATTTAGAGTGATCGGCGCAGCGTGACATATGGCCTACTCAGATTTATACCGTATTTGCACCTTGCGATAGTTTGCCTAAAATTAATTTTATTTTTGATGGACAATTGGTTGCGGAGTGTAACTCTATAGTTTGAATTGCGTAGCAATTATTGAAACACTTGGAAGTTCTTGCTATCAGACTGTTAACAATGTGTTGTGACTAAAGGTCACGGACTTCCTTCTACATCATAATTTATTTACGTCAATCGGGTTTAAAGATCACTGTGTAAAGTGTTAGGAGAATTCATGGCGGCATCACCGTATGTGTTAAACTAGTATATGATACACTGTAGTTATTATTTTAGCAATTCTCCTTACTTTGTAAGGCCAGGTCTTTCTTGTGCGCTTTCACGGATGTACATGTATTTACGCGTAAAAATACTAATTTCAGTCATATGACTTATTAATCATAATCATAATTTATTCATAATCATAATTATCAAAACAATGGAGTTTCCAGACAGCATTTACACAAAGTAGACGACATTGTGTGTAAAAATGTTTTAATATTCTGTAACATTCATATTAATAATTTATTAATATTCATAATTATTTTTTATGTTAATAATAGGAAAAAATCATCACAAATTATGCCTACTGGACCTGTGATTCAATTTGTCATTTTCTAAAAGTTTAAATGCTCCTTTGTGTGGTAAAGCTTTCCACAAGCATCAAATGTGGTAGTCTGGTTCCCTGACCCATTTCCCCGGAAAAAATTGATCTAATAACATCCCTCGGGGCTTTATACCAAATTACAAAGCTATCAAACAAGTAATTTTGAGAACAAGTTTTCTTGACCAAAAATGACAATATTGTCTTAAAAATACAAATTTGTATATTTCAGGACAATTTCCACATATCTGACTATTGTCATGTCTGTACGTCTGTGTACAAAATATAAAAGCTGTCTGTCCAGGGGTTTTAAAAAGAAAATACTGTTTAAGATTTTTTGACCAAAAATTTTTTGCTCCAAAATAGTAATTTTCCCAATTTTGTCATAATTTCAACAAATTAGAAGAGTAACACCCTTGCAAAGATCTAACCAAAATTTGAGAGTGATTGGGCTGGCGGTTTCAGAGAAGAAGAATTTTTACTGAAAATGAGAAAAATCACCAAAAAATTCAGCAAAAATACAAAATTAAGGATATCTTCACAATATTCATAAAACTGTATAAGGTTCACCTAAGGTACTTGCACATAAATTTTCAAATCAATCTAAACAGCGGTTCTCGAGATATTAATTCTTGACCATTTTCACATTTTGTAAGCTCATTTGCATAATTTTGGCAATGCAGACTTCATTTGGACAAAATCCCATCTATAGCCCAGGATGCATCCACACACCAAATACCAAGCTGAAATGTGCAGCGGTTTGCATGTTTTTGATGTTGACGGACATACTGTACATACATACATACACACATACATACAGACGCCATCGACTTCAGCTTATACGATAAACTCACATTGGTATAACCAAATGTGAGCTAAAAATGCCCTAAAAATACATATATGCAAATTTCACCACAATTTGAACAAACTGAAGTGAGGTCACCCCAAGTGAACTGCATATAAAATTTCAAAGCAATTGGACTTGTGGTTTCAGAGGAGAAGGCAATTGTTGACGGACGACGACGGACAACGGACGACGACGGATGACGAGGGAAAATCAACCTATTTGATAAGCTCCGCGTCGCTGACAGCGGAGCTAATGACAGTAGGTCGGAATTCGCAAGACAATAGTTGTAAACATAGACACAAAACAGCACAGAACAGACAGTAAATACACAAACAAAGTCATATTCATGAAAGAAAGATATATGGACCTCTGGCCAGAAGACCAAGAAGTGATGTCAGGTGTTTCGAAAATAGTAAGCGCATCCTGCCCTACATGTGGCACCCGCCATATATCAATCTATAAGTCAGATAGGTAGTGGTCACTAACTAAGGCCCAACGTCACTGATGCCATCAGTGATCATTTGTCGAAGAGAGATATTGTATTTATCTACCAGCTTGCGATACCGCCAAAAAAGCGTTTGAATGTAGAGACAAGTCTTGCTCTGGTGTAACCTTGATTTAATAGTTTGTAAGAGAGATGGCCATGTCTCTCTACAAAATCACCATATGAACTGCATGCTCTAGCATATCGAATAAGCTGGGAAATGTATACCCCATAAGCTGGTGAGAGTGGAATATTACTTATGAGGTGTGGAAAATTGATGATACTAAAGTTAAAATCATCTCTCTTGTCATATAGCCCAGTAGAAAGGTGACCATTAGAGTCAAATTCAAGTAAAATGTCCAGATATGAAGCAGAAAAGGCCGTTTCTGTAGTTTCTTTAATCTCCAAAGTCAAAGTACGGTGCTGAAGTTTAAAAGCAATCGCAGCTTTTAGAAATTAGAAGGAATAAAATATAAATTGTTTAAAAATATAAATTGGGAGATAATACCATGCAACAAACAAATCTACATGTCCACCTAAGGTACCTGGCAAAAGACACGTTGATAAAAAGTCAAGATTGATACCAGATAAAGGTATTATTCAAATGTCCTTTAACTAAAAAGTAAGGAAACACTCATACCTGAGTATATCATCCAGTGTACCATCTGATGAATTATGTAGAGAATTTATTGACGGATCTTCTTTCTTTGATATCATTTTGCGATGTAAACTCTGTGATTTTAACAAACATGCCTTATGTTTAGTTTCTAGTATGACTCGAGTCCGGTGACTATTCTGCAGATTTTGATGATCCATGGCACTTCGTAGACGGGCTGCAAAACATTTAAACTCTATTACTCTTTTAACAAGCATTAGGACGACAAATACAGCTCTAATGTATATACTGCATTATGTAAAAATTCAATTACGAAACTGTTCATCTTTTATCAGCACAGACGAAAGTTTGACATATCAATAATAGCTATCAGACAAGAAGTTTCTTTGGTGAAGATACTTTGGCTAACAATAAGCAGGTGGCAAAACAAGAATATGTATGTATGGAAATTGCAGAATTTTTTACTCAAATATGAACGAAATCATTAAAAAGTTCAAAAAAATAAAATTTGAACAGTATCCATTCATTACCCTAGAAATTAACAAGTATGAAGTTTGCCATCATTTCATAAAAATAAAGCCTTCATCTAAAAGCAAACACCATGCATTTGATACAAGATGAGCAGTAACAAGATTGTTATTCTATGTATTACTAGTCTGTTCAGTGGCATGACAAATTAAATATGTTCACAACACACTGGATTACAGATGTACCATTTTTATTTGTGTATATTTTGAGTATTATTAAATACAAGTCATCGTTGATGACACCGTCCCCACTTGTTAATGGGTACTTTGATTACATGTCCTAAGAGGATAGAGTCCTCTTCATTAATTAGGTCTGTGATAAAAATACTTTGATACAGATGGCGCTCAATGGCCAAGAATGAGTTCCATGGTGATGAAAACATAAAACCAATGTAGGCCACCATCCTAAAGTTCATAAAATGAGTCAACTAGGAATTAATCAACAGGATGTTGCAAAACATTTTTGCATACAATTCTAACACTTGACAGATTATCACTGGTACCATATTTCATAAAGTTTGATGCAGTATTTACAACACTATGAGATCAACATCTATATCAAGTTTCATCACATTTGACGTTGTATTAATTTGTGGCTATATCATCCTAATTAGGAAAGTTCATTACTTATGCAATTATAAATTAATTAAAATGACACTGATAAATGTCTTTTTCAATGTTAAAGCAATGTGACCTTAACATCAGTTAACATCTGTATAAAGTTTCATGAATTTGATGCAGTACGTATTTCTTGACATATCAGCCTACTTACGAAACTTCAATAATTGACATGTTGCTGCTACATGACGTGAAACAAATTGACGAGCATATGGATGAAATAGGTCAATGTCCTTGTACCAACTTTGAATGATACTGGTGGAAATATGTCTGAGTTATGGCTCTGTACATCTGAAAATTGTAACAAAATCACCGCCATGCAGCGATATTTGATCTTACTGTTTAAAAAATCAACATGTATATGTATGACATAAGTCAATGTACATGTACCAACTTTGAATAAGTTCAGTTGAGACTTGCCAGAGTTATGGCTCTCGACATGAAACAAGCATAACAAAATTGCTACCATGTGGCCATATTGGACCATCTCGTGAAACCAATCGACATACATATGTCCTTGTACCAAATTTGAATAAATTTGCTTGATACATGTCTGAGTTATGGTTCCGGACATGAAAAAATCGGAAAAAAATGGCCACACGGCGGCCATATTGGATTGTATCATAAAACAAATCAATGTGCATATGTATGACATAGGTCAATGTCCTTGTTCTAAGTTTGAATAAAATCGGTGAATAAAATTAGTTGAGACATGCCCAAGTTTTGGCTAAGGACACGAAAAAATTGTAACAAAATGGCTGCCATGTGGCCATATTGGATCATATCAAGAAACAAATTGACATACATATGTATGACATAGGTTAATGTCCTTGTACCAACTTTGAATAAATCGGTTAAGATGCCTTAGAGTATTATGGCCCTTGACATGAAAAAATCGTAACAAAATGGCTGCAAGGCAGCCATATTGGATCGTATCACATAACAAATTGACATGCATATGTATGACATTAGTCAATCTCCTTGTACCAACTCTGAATAAAATCCGTTGAAACATGTCTGAGTTATTGCTCTGTACATGAAAACATCGTAATAAAATGGCTGCCTATCTAGCGGCCATATTGGATCGTATCACATAACAAATCGACGTACATATGTAAGACATAGGTCAATGTCCTTGTACCAACTTTGAATAAAGTCGGTTAAGATATGCCTGAGTTATGCCTCTGCATATGAAAAAATCGTAACAAAATGGCCACTAAGCAGCCATATTGGATCGTATCACAAAACAAATTGACATGCATATCTATGACATTGGTCAATGTCCTTGTACCAACGCTTGATAAAATCGGTTGCAACATGTCTGAGTTATGGCTCTGTACATGAAAAAATCGTAATAAAATGGCCGCCTGGCGGCCATATTGGATCGTATCACAAAACAAATTGATGTGCATATCTATGACATTGGTCAATGTCCTTGTACCAACTTTGAATAAAATCGGTTGAAACATGTCTGAGTTATGGCTCTGTACATTAAAAAATAGCGCCAATGGCACTTGATCACAACTGGCACATTGTGAAACTACTCTATCTCTGGGTACACCTGTACATGAAATACTGAATGGGTAGGTGCTGCGGGTTTGGAGTTTGTCAGTAAATGCACACAGAAACAAAGTCCCGAAGTAGCGAATTCCAGCCATTTTCAAACCACACTGTTTGTCAGTGGGGTAAGCAATATTCGCAAAAATCACATTTCCAGGCTAATAGACTATGTTTTACGAAATCACACGTCCTTATTACAAAATAAAACGATCTTTGTCTTTAAATCAATGCGCCAGTAAACACGTCCAGCAGCTAGTTATGTCATCAAGTCTGTAATGTTAAGGGTCATAACAAATGTGAGAAATCTAAAACATTAAATATGTTGTTTTTTATCAATTTTATTACCAAAAGCGCATGAAAATCTCTGATACTTTGAATCAGCCATCCTGCATATTTGTAACATTCATCAAAACCTCATTTCTGTTCCACAACTCATTAAATAGTCCACAATGCAGGATTGGTGTACATTCCAAAACTACATATATGAAAGACCCCTAAAATCAATTAGTTAAAGGGGGTTAGAAATTTCCCAAAACTATCTAAAAGCTGCTCCGTTTGGCTCCATTTTTCGGAATCGGAACCTTGGAATTAGTCTGAATATCTCTATCAAATATCAATGCAGTCTGTTCAGCGGTTTTTGACTTTTTGTCGTTTACGGAAAATGGACATTGTCCACCACCGGTTGAAGCTAACCCTATATCACAACTTCCAGATGTGATAATGACCTATGGTCATTATGTTAAAAATACCGCCAATGGCGCTTGGACATAATGATCGCCTAGTATATCGGCATTTATCAACAACCCCACTCACTGTGAATTAGACAGACCACGAAGTCAATGAGCAACATATAGCTGAAAGACTTTTTCACATTGCGATTTTAAGCTCATTTTTATGAGAAAAGAGACATGTATATGTATATGAAGAAAAAGCAGAAGACATATTTGTAAATTGTTTGTTAAGTGACAATCATATATGCATCTCTTGAAATTTTGTGGTCATAAGGTATAACAGTAGTGTAAGAATAATGAGGTATGAATAAGTTAGTAAAGCTAAGTTGACAGTAATTAAGATTACAAAACTATACACTAAGCTGGGGAAATCTGATTGAAATAAATGTTGAAAAGTAGCAAAGTCATGGTCATCTTTTGTCTAATACCTTGTGTAAGTTCATGAACTTTACATAAATCTTGCTATAGATTTGTTGCTAATGGGCAATAACTGTGTTTCAGATCATTTGAGAGCAATCTATCCATGACAGCTTTAAATTGTAATATACTTCTATTTAAAGGAGAGAAACTTCTCAAATAATTTTTTTCCCTGTAATTTGCTGTGAGAACACATGGACAGATGCTCAGGACTTTATGCTGGTGCTACCTTGATAACTAACCTACAACTTGTAACGTCATTGTCTAACCTGTTCACCCCAATTTCCTGTAGACAGGTCCACACTTTCCATTGATAACAATGGGTTTGGGCCATACCATTGTAGTGAAAGACTGTAACATGTGAGGTTGTGGATACTTAATCTCTGGAATGTCAAAGTCTGTATATTGACTCAAGGATGTTTACTTAACAAATGCCTAGGGTCATCTCAAAAGTGAGAATCTAAACTATGAAATATGTTTTTTTTAATGCTTTTGATGCCCAAAAGACCATAGAAATCTCTTATACTTAGAATCAGCCATCCTGCATATTTCTAACATTCATCAGAACCTCATTTCTGTTCAACAACTCATAAAACAGTCCACAATGCTGGATTGGTGTACATTCCAAAACTACATATATGAAAGACCCCTAAAATCAATTAGATAAAAAGGGGGGTTAGAAATTTCCCAAAACTATCTAACCGGCGCTCCGTTTGGCTCCATTTTTCGGAATTGGAACCTTGGAATCAGTCTATGTATCGGTATCAAATATCAACGCAGTCTGTTCAGCAGTTTTTGACTTTTTGTCGTTTACGGAAATGGACGACATCAAACACCGGTTGAAACCACCTCTATATCACAACTTCCAGTTGTGATAAAAAATCGTAATAAAATGGCCGCCTGGCGGCCATATTGGATCGTATCACGAAACAAA
Source organism: Ptychodera flava (assembly GCF_041260155.1). Lineage (NCBI taxonomy): Eukaryota > Metazoa > Hemichordata > Enteropneusta > Ptychoderidae > Ptychodera > Ptychodera flava. The sequence goes on from NC_091949.1 coordinate 1,084,666, forward strand.
TTGATGTGTATCTGTATGACATATGAAGTAATCCTTGTACCAAGTTTGAATGAAATCGCTTCTTGCATCTCTGAGATATCTGCGTGAACGGACGGACGGACGCACACACGCACGCACGCACACACACGGACATGACCAAACCTATAAGTCCCCCCGGACGGTGTCCGTGGGGACTAAAAATTATAAAGCCCATGGCTTTTTATTGTAAATATACTATAAACTGTGAAAAGTTTAGTCCAATATATTTAGCCCAGACTGAGTAATGACTTCACAAAGTTTGAAAACTGATCTCAAATCCACACACTGCTCCACTGATAAGCATGGCCGCCATTTTGCTAATGAGCCGGGCCAAACACAAAACTGCCAATGTGTTTCCTAAGGCTGATGTGGAATGTTCCATTATGAAAGTCACACAGTTGGAGGGGACAGTATGTAAGCTCTAAAGTCACAATCGACGCTCTGCCAGCAAATGTGGAAACAGCATCAAAAATAGGATTATAGCATGAAATTTTACCAAAATTAACATTTTGATCCTGTATTGTGGCCTCTAAATATCATGACCAACTATCTTTTTTTTTTCATTTCAAACTAATTTTTCGATGTTTGAAACGTACGCAAAAGTTGCAACCAGCCTGTTTTGAAACAATTTTCAATAAAATATCATGGTTACATGAAAACGTGTTTGTGGATATGCAAAAGTATACATAACTTTGTACAATTGGTCTCACTGAGTACTACATCTGCTGAAATTTTGATGCAAATCGGTCATAAAATGGCAAAGTTCCAAGCATTTAACCAATTGTCTTTGTCTAAATTGGTGCCATTGTCTTTCCTATACAACAAAGACACTTCCAAATTAATGCTGAAAATTTAATTCTTCAAAAATCCATATCTTCAAAATGGATAATCTTATTTTCATCAAGTGCATTCTTCCTCTTTTTAAGAATTCTATCCTGATACAACATTTCTGATGCTGTGAAAAACATGATTATTTTCAGCTGAACAGGTTAGTATTACATATTGTAGTCTAAAATTGTTTACTTTCTTAATACAGCTACATAAGGCAGCATGTTGGGAGCACCTGTAGCTTCATCACTTATTTATTGAGGTTTGATCATCGCTATAATAACTCTAAGAGATCTGTCTATTGATAATTGCAATAATGATAGCCAGATGTTATTGAAATCTTAACTATTTATAAAGTTCTTTTTTTGCCCAATGTATGGAAAGTTTGAAATATTCTTGACATTTAAAGCCAATTCATAAAATAGCATCAATGACACTGTGCTCCCATTTAATTATCTGAAAAAAAGCAGTAGCCCATCTGGGCTAGACATATAATTTGGTAGCCTCTGACCAATTTTGGTAGTGTGTGGAGCCTTGACAAATCAATTACACTTGACATGTTTGGCTATTTTATTTTATTTTATTTTATTTTATTTTATTTTTATTTTATTTAGTCAACATCCAACGCCTGCAAGCCCACTTACTGGATGAGGTACCCATAACCCACTACCCCAATGGAGCACAGAGGAGTAAAGTGCCTTGCTCAAGGGCACAACACTGTGCTAGAGTCTCGAATTCACCATCCTCCGACAGTGAATCCGCTACTCTGGATCTGCCGGGACTTGAACCGGGTCTCGAACTCACCATCCTCCGATAGTAAGTCCGTTACCGTAACCACAGGTTCATGGTGCCTCCACGATGTCTAAAAAAAGCAACAGCCTGTGTGGGTTACAGAGTGTGTAATTTGCGAGTCTAAAGATGTTGTCTACCTGTGGTATAGACTAAAGTTAATTTTGAGTGCTGATCAGTGCATTTCCTTGATCAATGTCTGTTATTTTTTCAGGACATTTTTTTTTATTTTTGCCTAAAAAGAGACAAGAGCATGCTCTAGAAAAATACTGTAATTATACGGTGTCGCTCAAATTTGATCAGAATTGGTACATACCAAAGATCACCAATACGTGTTGTTTCTATCTGTTCAGTCCAGGAAAATTCTACGTTGATGTTATAACAATGATTTCTGCACAGTTGTAATGAAGCTGACAACTAGTATTTTATCAAGAACATTCTTTCGTCATTTTATACTTCCTTATTTGTATGCAATCTTTCTTTAATGTTCTTTAAGTTTCAATGTAATCTTTCTGATAGTTTATTTAATTTTTACCATGCTTCAAAATGTGTTTGCTAGAGACCCAAGCTGCTACATTCCATACCCAAGCTGTTATAATCCATACCCAAGCTGTGAAGATACTATCAGTCTTATACACTAGCCAATGACAGTACGTTTATAAATCATGTGACAAGTCATGTGATAGTAAAGAAATCATGTGACAAGTCATGTGATAGTAAAGAAATCATGTGACAAGTCATGTGACAGTAATTAACCAATCAGACGAACTTTAGCATGGGTAAGCATTAGTCAAAGGTATAAATGACCCAACTTAGGCTTTGTAAGGTAGAATGAGCTAGAGTTGGACCTGAGCCACAGACTGCAATAAAGAAGTTCTGCTGTAAAGTTACACCCGTGTCAGTGTCTGTACATGTATAAGCAAGGGCCGACGCTACCACTTCATGACACTAGTACAACCAGAAAACAACAAGAAATGTTTAACCCTTAAGACGCCATAGACTTTCATGCAATATAGCCTCCCATGCCAAGAACTTTTTGAACCAATAAACTTGACATGTTACGAGGGCGCTCTGCATCTGTCATTACGGAAACAGTGTCAGAACGCTGCGCTACTTTTGACAAAATTGTCATCCCACCAAAATTTTCTTCGACTTCTAAGTCGTGGAAGCACGAGTTTACTTGCTTATACGTTGAAGGAAACCAATTTTGTGCTACTTTCTACGCTTTTGGTGCTTTCAGAGAAGGTTTCATCTCAACTCAGTTTTGGTCGCAACAAAGGAACCACACCCAGCATGGCTGCCAGTGTTACCACTGCACGAAGTTACGCACAAGTGGCTCATACGAATGTAGACGCTGAGTATGGTGAAGAAAGAAAGTCTGTCCTGTTCCTGAAACAGTCAGATGTTGTCAAGGCAGAAACCAAGCAATGGTTAAAAGGAGAGGAAATCCTTGCTGGTATTGCAGAGGTCGTGCCAATTGACAATATTGACGGCTTGCAGCGAATTCGAGGACTTTGGAGAATATACCCCAAAGACAATGCAGATAAGTTGATATTACTACAACACGGTTTGTCCCTACGTGGTAAGCAGTAGAATTGTGGGACAAAAATCCATTTCGACGTGAATTACACGAAGATGGCATCAAGATCACCGTGAAAGATTTGCCGTTGTCTTTGGATGATCGTGTCATTGAGGGAGCTTTGACTGCTTTGGGCCTGAAATTAAATCTCGGGTCAACAGACAAAGATGGAGAATCAATGGCAAGCTTACAAATATATGCAATGGGGATCGAACTGTATTTGCTGAAAAACCAAGCAAAGAACTACCAAAGTTTACTAAAGTTGGCTTATTTACAGCAAGACTTTTCATCAATGCGCAAAATCAATCAGAAGCTGTCTGCAACAATTGCTTACAACCGGGTCATTATCGCTCCCGTTGTACAAATCCCACGAAATGCAGAATTTGTTTAGGTTGCGGACATCTTGCTAAAGAATGTGTTGCACAAAACATGACAAGCAAACCGTACCGATTGTGAAAAGTGTTGAAACTACGTTATCAATGGCAGTGACAAATGGCTTAAATACCGATGCGCCTCAACAGCCAATCACAGGACTTTCCAGCGATGAGGGAACTTTGACATCCCGGCCTTCATCTATTCCTGCAGAACCGGTGCTGGTACAACCGTCACAGTCATCGACTCCAACAGACAACGAACAAAGAGATTCGCGCCAAGAAGTACCTCGGTCAAGAGACTGTCGCAGAGGAAAAACCGGACGCGAACCCTCATCATCGGAACACCATATTACACAACGGTCGATAACTTCATTCTTCACTGAAAATCGGACTGTTTCGAGCGCTTCGCTTCGTGACGACTGCATACGAGACAGCGATTCACATGAAGATGAGTCTACGAACATCAGTGAGAGCGGCAACGAACATTTCGTCGATTGCGACACTACAAAAGAAGAAATGTCCGATCTATCGCCAGAATCGCCACCGATACTCCGAAGTAGCTCGAATACGGAATCAAGTGGAAGGAAGAAACGCAAAAGGAAGAGGAAACAAAGAAAACGATGAGTGACAAAATAAACATTATAACTTTAAATGTAAGAGGTTTAGGTAATAACACAAAACGTAGAGATATATTTCAATGGTTGAAACATCAAAAAGTAAAGTTTGCAATTTTACAAGAAGTGTATGGGACAATGTGAATGTTACTCAATGGGAAAAGGAATGGGGTGGACAGATTATTCTGTCAAACGGTACCAACAACAGTAGAGGGGTTGCTATTCTTATTTCAAAGAATTCCAACTTTCAGATCGACAGCGTGTACAAAGATGATTATGGTAGGATTGTGATCGTTAACGGTATGCATAAAAATATTGGTCTTTCAATTTGTGGTATTTATGCACCCAATGATTGTATTCAGAAAAAAACGTTTTTTCACAAATTTGGTCAATGTAGTCGATGAAAACTGTGTGTATGAATCCCTTATTATAGCTGGGGATTTCAATTGTACGCTTAATAAGTGCCTTGACAAAAAATCCCATTCAACTGTTGTCGATAATTCCGTCCCATCCCTACTGAAAGTGTTATATCACTTCAGTTTGGTTGATATTTGGAGACAACGCAATCCGTCCCGACAACAATTTACATGGCGGCGTTTACATCCCAGCCCAATTATAGTAGAATTGATTATATTTTTATCTCTAAAAATCTTATAAGAGACACAAAGACTGTAGACATCAGACCTGCTTTGAAAACTGACCACATGGCAGTGTATTTTGAAATGAATGTGAAGAATAATGACAGAGGTCCTGGTGTTTGGAAATTCAATAAGTATTTACTGCAAAAGGACGACTATGTCAATAGAATCCGTCGTCTCCTTACAACTTGTGGTACTAAATATCAAAATGTTGATGCCAAGGTTAGATGGGATTTAATTAAGAAGGATGTAAAGAGTGTACCATCACTTACTGTCAAAATACAACAAAAAATAATAACATCCTTATCCCAGAGTTAGAGAAACAACTGCATATAGCAGAAAAAAACATGATTTATGAGCCATCAGATGTTAACATTGAGACTTACGCAACAATTAAACAGCGTTTAGAAGATTTGTATACTTTACGTGCTGAGGGTGCGCAAATACGCTCCAGGGCACGATGGGTAGAAAAGGGAGAAAAAGCACCAAGTACTTTTGGGGCTAGAAAAGTCAAACGCCTCTAAAAAGGAAATGAATGTCTCCATACTTCTGATGGTAATTATGTCACAGACACTGACGATATTCTTGATGGGCAGAAGAAATTTTATCATAATTTATACAAAGCAAGACAAAGGGATACGAATTTAAATGATTTTCTGGGAGATACACCTGTTCCACAACTGTCAAATGATCAGATGAATATTTGTGAAGGCGAGTTATCTGTTAGAGAATGTTTTAAAGCATTATGCAGTATGCCTCAAAACAAATCCCCAGGCTCTGATGGGTTGACTGTGGAATTTTATCGTTTTTTCTGGAATGATATTTGTGATTCTGTTTTGTCATCCTTAAATGAGAGCTATCGGAGTGGAGCACTTTCGTTATCTCAGAAACGTGGTGTTCTTACACTCCTATTTAAGAAGGGTTCTGAAGATGATCTCAATAATTGGAGGCCGATTTCTCTTTTAAACATTGATTACAAAATTGCTACAAAAGCCCTCTCTAATCGTCTGAAACTTGTCCTCCCATCGCTGATCCACAGTGATCAAACAGGATACATGAAGGGGCGTTTTATTGGTGAGAATGTCAGACTCATTGCTGACATCTTTCATTATTCAAAGAAACACAACACTGGAGGTGTAGCCATTTTTATTGACTACGAAAAGGCTTTTGATAGTGTCAATTGGGACTATCTTGATGAAACACTACAACGCATGAATTTTGGGCGTTCTTTTCGTCAATGGGTGAAAACGTTCTATACCGATATTCAAAGTTGTATCTTGTATAAAGGTTGGTGCTCTAGTTACTTCAAGCTAGAAAGAGGGGTCCGTCAAGGGTGCTCACTTTCAGCTTTATTATTTGTTATTGCAATTGAAATGTTGGCATGCAAAATCAGGCATGATAAGAACATAAAAGGGTTTCGTTTACCATCTCATAATGACCAAGTTAAAGAAGCAAAGATTTCTTTACTTGCAGACGACACAACTGTTTTTGTTCAGGATATTACCTCTGTAAAATCTGTTCTCACTGTAATGGAAGAATTTCACGATTGTAGTGGTCTGAAGTTGAATAAGAAGAAAACCAAGGCCTTTAAGTTGGGCGCATTACAACTTTGTAATGACACGGTTGGCGATATTAGTTGGACAAATGACCCCATCAAAACCCTGGGGGTCTATTTTGGTTATGACGATCTGTTGTGTAGAAAACTGAATTGGGACAGTAAACTTAATTCTCTGGAAACAATTTTAAATACATGGAGAAGACGACAACTCACAATTTATGGCCGTATTCTTGTCACTAAATCTCTTGCTATTTCACAGATTTTGTATCTTTCATCAGTTATTGGCATTCCAAGCGATGTATGTTGTAAAGTACAAAGTCTTGTTGATAGTTTTGTTAAACGGAAAAGAAGAATTCTAACAAACTTATTCAAAGTGATTACAAGCTTGGTGGTGTTAGACACGCAAATGTAAAGTGTCAAGTCGATGCATGTTGGCTTTGTGGGTGAAAAGATTGATAAATTGTGAAGATGTGACTTGGTCTGTTTTACCATGGTCGTATTTTCATTTAGATGCTACTAGTAACCTTCTACACCAGTTTACAATTTGGAAGACGATTCCAGAAAACATGTTACGTATTCTTCCAGATTTCTATGTAAATGTGTTAAATGCATGGTTTGTAGTGAACCGCAATGCTAGTCAGACTGGTAATCAGGTTCTGTTAGGTTGGTCCTCCAAATTCCGTTGTTTTACGCAATTCGCACCGCAGGGGATGATTTTAATGTACGTCTCTGTAATTCTATTTCTCCACTTCATAAATTAACCTGTAAAGCATTGTATTCACATCTCATACAAATGTATTCAGCGCATGCTGGTAATAAGCTCTTGAAATGGTTCAACAATCTTAATGTGACGCCTCTTGAATCACTGAGTGATTGCAGCAAAATCTGGACTAATGTTTACAATTTAACAAAAGAAACAAAACTTAGAGAGTTCCAATGGAAATTGTTACATCGTTTAATACCATGTAATAAGTATCTGTATTTTTGGAAGTTAAAGGATTCTATGTATTGTCCAATATGCCAACAGATAGACTCTTTAGAACATAGATTTATACATTGTCAAATTGCTGCCAAGTGTTGGAATAGAGTAAGACTCATTATTTCAAGGTATTTTGAGATACAGGTAGATATAACACCAGCCAATATTATTTTTACAGAGGTCTGTGGTGACATAAACTTAAAGAAACAGGATTGTATTGTTAATCTTCTTATCTTACTGGGTAAATGGAGCATCCATAAATATTGGATAACTAACACAAATACACCAGTTGAAGTGATACTTAAAAACGAATTCATCTTGAGATATAAAATAGAAAAGCAGATTGGTACAAAAGAGTATGTATTACAAACCTTTGAGAAAATTATTAATTTAATGTGAATTCTCCTCTTCAAGATATAGACTGTATCGTATTTCATCATTACACTTTACCTCGCATTGTATATATTTCTTATAAGCTCATGATGATTTACAATAAAAGATAAAAAAAACAAAAACAAAAAAAACTTGACATGTTACACTTCTTTTAGACAGGTACAGTGTGTTTACTGTGATTGGAAGCCCAGCCAAACTACTATGAATTTCAAAGATCAGGAAATGGAGAAGCTTCGAGAAGTCTTTCCATGTTTGGTTTAGCAAATGGGGGGTGGGAAAATGGGCTTAAAATGCACATTTTTGGTTCAAAATGTATTGAAAATGAATAAAAGACTCTAAAAATAGATCTTATAGTCCAAAAACCTGCAAACTTTTACACATTTTAAATGTCATGAAAAGACCCATATTTTGGTGAAAATTTTCAGCAGCGGAACTTATCAAATGTAATAATAAACAAACAAAACAATTGTTGATATTTGTCAATAATACAAATACCACATACCCTTCAACACAGCTACACAAAAGCATATAACACAAGTGAAATATAGCTCAAGACACAATTTTAATCAGCAACATGATTGAATTTCGTAAACAACATCTTATATTCATTTGTCGTTTATTTATTTATTTGTTTGTTTGTTTGTTTGTGTATTTCTTTCTGCATCGAACGGTGAAACCATGTAACCAGGAAAAATCTTTGTTTTTATTTTTTTATTTGGATTCTGATTGCTATCAGATATAATTCAATTGTTGTTTTGGAATGAATGTTGCCATTTAAGTTAGAGAGGATATGTTTGAAAGATTTTGGCATTGCAAGTTAAGTAAACACAAACAACTAATTTGATTGATATCATGAACAAGCTGCCATCTTACAAGGCAATTCAAATCAGAGCCTGTATTCAGCTACGTTATTAGCTACCCTGTGATTGGCAAACTACGAAAAATTTCACCACAAAAACGCATTACCTGAACTTCTGAGAAAATAAATTTGATTCAAGAACTAAATAAAATAAGTTTGAGGTACAATAAGAACGACATTCGCCTCTGAACGCTTTCGATAACCGTACTGGCCCTGACGTTTGATCGCGACGTCTCCGTAAATCATGACAGTCAATGTGAACACATATGAAAGTTTGATCACGTATTTTGACGAGCACGCAACATAATTCTCGAGTAAATGAACAGAAACCAATTGACACGATATAAATAATTACATATCGGGTATATTTCGACAAAAGAATATGTTATAGACGTAGGAATATGACGCGAGATCAACAGTTCGGAACGTGCCGTGTTGTACGTTTTGTACACACAAACCCGTGATCGGCGGCCATCTTGGCCGTCTCGATACACGGTGAAGAATGCCGCGATACCAAAGTTTACTTGACATAAACAGACCTGATCGCTCAAAAATCACATATTAAATTAAGATTTCATGAAAGTCCTTTCAAATTTCTTCATCATTAGTGTTTTCGGCCTAGAAAACCGAACTGACATACTCAAACTTGAGCTTTCAGAGAGGCTGGTCAATGCGATGCTCCGTGGTGACGCCATTCAAGCCGCTGTTCAACTTCAAAATCACGTTCGGCCGATCAAAAAAAGTCTTCATTTTCTCAGAGATTATCCTCAAAAAATACGAAAATATGTCATTTCTATAAAGAAATGGCCAATAACTTGTCACAAAACGATCGTCTTTAGGATGTACAGCAGGAAAAAGCGTTCAGAATGTCTCTCACTTCGGCGAAGTCAGCAACCAGATCTGATTAGATATTCACGGTAAAAATAGTCGTCCCGATTTCCTCGAAAGGTCGCTCAAATTACTGGAAATTGCCGTAGCTACAACTGATGATGTCATTATTTTAGTCCTTATATGGACCTGAAGTGGGTTCAAAGGGTAAGGAATGGATTTATTTGTCAGGTGACCTGTTAAACGCGGGAAATCAAGTTCCAAACCTTGCCTGAGCGAACCTCAGGCCGTGTACGGATATATCTGTGCATGGCGCTGAGCGCGAGTAAGGCGTGTACGGATATATACGGGCATGGCGTTTTAAGGGTTAAACCAGAAAAACAAGAATGACAAAAGTAAATAAGCTCTGAAACTTTAGGTACTGGAGGTCAACTTTAGCAACATGCATAGCAGAAACCGCTAGTCCCTCTTAGTTTGAGCATAGACAGTCTTCCACCCCCCCTCTACTGTCTATGGTTTGAGCAGGTCTGTTAATATGTCACAGTTCATAAACAATGACAGGAAATGACTAATTAGCTGTCTCAATTACTGCCACCACTCCCACACATAATAGGTACCCTGCATACATATAGGTTAAAGGTCAAAAATCTCTTACTCAGATGTGTGGGCTGTTTCAGTTACTATCTACACTGTGTGATGATTGGTTGAACATACATTAATATTAAAGAGATCATGAATATGCATATATAAGCCTATAAATAAAGAGAAAGTAGTACACCTGGTGACATCTTGCGGTGGGCTGATACACCAAGCAGATACCAGCAGCGATCGTCATGACTGCCACAGGGCGTGCCATCACCAAGGCCACCACGGCTTTGCAGAGCCCAGTTATTAACCCGGTGCTGTATGCTACAGCGGCCACCAGAACAACCACAAGCACTAGTGCAGCTACGCAGAGTCTCAGGACAAGTGCAAGTCAGAGTGCGACGGCAAACACGGCAACAGTGACCAATGCGCCGGTGAGTGAGTGTCCAATAATTGAGGAAATGCATGGTTTTTCTTAAGATTCCAATATGTCCATCGTAAAGTACGTTGCGTTCATCTTTTTTCTCCATTTCCTGTCTTTATAATATTTGACAAGGAAGTTTAATGATATTTGATTAGTGAAGTCATTCGTGTCTTGTACATATGGCAGAATTGTAAATTTGGTATATGGCTTTTTCTTAGTAAGGGGTTCTAGAAAGGCTGAAGGTAAGTACAATTTGAGAAGTTGGAATGCACTGTTGCAATCGAAAACGTCTCTGTGGGAGAAAACCGGTGCATGTTTAGGTGTCCTAGAGCATGGGTGACACGCTACAATTTTGAGTACAACAGATTGGGAAGACTGATGAATCTAGTAGGCGTCCCAGTTCATTTTGGTTGACGCGAGAAGGAAACTGAGATATTACTGAAGGAGTCGTCCCCACTCCAGTGGGTTTGACGAGGAGGCGTCCCCGTGCATGACGGGTGACGCGATGGCACTATATTACTAAGACAACTGTACAGGAGTAACAAGAAGTGAGACGTCCCTGTAGTAATCAGGTTTTTGACGTAATGTATGGGAAGAAACTGGTTAAAAATGTAGACACATCTGCCTGAGCAGGTGTGCCGGTGTGACGAATAATTATGGGCTAGAAATGTAAATGAGATGGAGTGAATAATGCGACGTTATTCTTGTGGTTATTGTCGCAGGTAACACAGGTGGCATACGCAAATGATTGGGCTCAGCAGAGAGAAGCAAAAGACAGATTCGAGAGGGCATTGGCTGAACTGAGATTGTATGCGGAGAGAGAGGAATCCATCTTTAATGCAGAAGAAGCCCTGGCCAGACTTCAGCTGTTGGTCAATTCAGCCCTCGAGATAAGTCATCCAGAATACTCCAAATTTATTGCGATGTTGAGAGCCCTCAGAAAAGAGAGACAGTCTCCGGCAATGGCGACTATGTTGCTAGCACTTGTGGGTTCAAAAGAGCATGCCGAAGTTATAGAAAAGATTGCCAAGATAAAGAAAGCAAGTGAAGGGAAAGATGAGCGAAAGGCCGGGGGCAAGATAAGAGGTGGCTTCCGGTGTTGGAGGTGTGGAAGACTTGGGCATATTGCACGGAATTGTTATAGTATGGGCGACAGCGAGAGAGATTATAGATCTGATAGAAGAAAGAAATGACAGAACATACTGGAACAACTTGGTTTTTGGTTATGAAACCAAGAGTACTGTTGAAATGGACATCTTGAACAAGTCCTAGAATGGGCCCATTGTATGTGATTGAGGAGTGAATAAATTGGCATCGATTAAATGAAGTCTCCTATTTTTTTCTTGAATAAGAAGTGAATGTTTAAGTGAGCCAATATTTCCGTCCGCTAATCCTTGGCTATTGTGATTAAAATGATAGTGTGGAGATGTTAAATTGGGAGTGTGAAAGGAGAAAAACAAAAAAAAAAAAAACAAAACAAAAATAACAAAAAAAAACGCGCCTGGGGGAGTCTGACTTGGGTACTACATAACCAGTCACTCCTATTAACTGGGCAGTATTTGGATCATTTCGATTTTTAAAATCAGAAGTTTAAACTGCACACTTGGTCCTTTTCAGATTGGAATCCATATAATACCAGAATGGGAAAGAAAAGTATCCCTAAACCCAACCACGGCATATTGTGATCATCTGGGTCGAAAAATTTAGTGGGTTGACTGGAGAGGAGATGCTGCTCTAACTACAGTACCGCCACACCCAAAAATGGTTGTGAATGGATTGGTGAAAGCATCCGCTGCAGACTTGCATTTCAGAAATCCAAAATGTTTTATTGCTGGCAGGCTTCACAAACACTTGGAGCAATGGAAAAACATCCTTGGGGGTCAGGAAAACGAGAAAATGGTTGGAAATTGGATAAAACACGGCGTTACAGTCTTTGGTTTTATTATTCCATTCAAAGGCGTGTTTATGGGAAAAAACTACAATACGGAATTTCCACAATGTATATCTCCCTAATAATAATATTTGTCGGCGATATGTCAACTTCATAAGTGGAACTATACTGGAAAGAGTTCGTTCCGGGGCAATTGAAATATGGGGAGAGGTCGGAAAGGTGAAACCCCCATACATAGTCATGCCATTGACGGTTGAACCAACAAAACCTAGGTTATGTCATGACGAGAGATTTTTGAACTGTTGGATGAAGGACCTTCCCTTTTCTTTAGATCAGGTCACTGACATACCAAGATATATAGAGAAAGGGCATTTCCAAACTAAACTTGATGATAAAAGTGGTTATGACCACGTGATGATCACCCTAACGAGTAGAGCGCTGTTAGGTATTCAGTGGGGTGGGTGGTGGTTTGTATGTGCAACACTTCCCTTCGGCTGGAAGTGCTCTCCTTACATATATCAGACCATAGGTTCAGCAGCAATGAATAAGGTCAGGAAACATGGTGTCCCCTCCTCCTTGTATATCGATGATAGACATGCAGGTCAGCTACGATCCCAGTCTACTCATAAATGGTCTGACCTAGAAAAGGCCAATGCAGCATGTTTCATCATGTCTTTCATAATGATTTCACTTGGTTACTACCTTGGGCTAGAAAAGTGCATTTTGATACCAGTTCAACGTCTAGAGTTTCTAGGATTTATGCTTGATTCGGTTAATCGGACATTTAGCATAACTGAGAAAAAAAGATCAAAATTCGCATACTTGCGAGAACATATTCTAAGTCAAAATGCCGTCTCGGTGAAAACCATTCAGCGAATGATGGGGAAATGCGTATCCTTGTCCGTGGCGATCCCTTCTGCAAAACTATACATTCGTGAAATGGCATTCGCATTGTCAATGGCCGCGAAATATGAAGGGAGTATCTATCTTTGTCAGCCATTACGAGACGAAATAAAAAGTTGGAGAAGAGTAGATAGAGGGGCAGGATATTCTCCATGGAAAGAGGAAAAGCACGTCAGAGTTGTGAGGAGATTTGTGATAAAAAAGTAATAGCTTATAGTGATAATCAAACTCTGGTACATGGTTGGAAAAATATGAGGAGTAAGAGCAGGGATATGAATAATGCATTGAAATGCCTGTATGAAGTAGTTGATAGCCTGAATATACTTCTTGATATCAGATACATCCCGTCCAGAGAAAACCCCGCTGACTCTCCCTCCAGAAAACTGACACCTCTGGATGCTAGATTACTCTTAGAATACTGGGAAAAAAATTGATTGGGAATTTGGGGGCAACAACGGTCATTCAATAGATTTAATGGCACTAGATTCTAACGCTCAGTGGGGCAGAGACGGTACCCGATTGCAGCATTTCACACCGTGGGAAACGCCGGACACCGCCAGAGTAGATGTATTCGCGCAAGATATAACTGATAATAATTGCTACGTGTTCCCTCCTCTTCATCTGGTAGGAGCTATTATGAAATTTATTAGAGAGCAGAAGGCGCTAGCTACAATAGTTGTACTTAAAGTGTCACCAATCAAATATTGGTGGCCAATCCTACAGGGTGAAGCAACAAAGCAAATGGAATTGGCTCATGCGGGGACCTACGTCTTCGAAGTCCCCAGCAGGAATGGTTGGATGAAGATACCATCCTTGTATGACATGTGGGCATTCAAGTTAGATTACAGACATTAGGGGAAGGCAATGTAGGGCAAAGAATTCATTCGAAAAATTATAACAGATAGGGTTAATGGAATAACACGCTATAATACAAAAAACAGTTTTTGATTTGAAATTATGAAGTGTTTATTGAATCATTCGTTGACAGACAGTCTTTGTCCTGTTACAGCTAGTGACATATGGCGCCCCAGACTATGGATGCCAGCAGTTCAGTGTGCAGAATGTCATTACCCAAATGACGTTGGTTATAATTTTTGCCAGAGATGTGGTAATAGTAATCAACAAGTGTCTACTAAACCAAGAGAATGTACGGGATTCCCAAACATTGACATTCAAGCTATTGACAAACGTCTGAATGAGATAATCTCAAGGGTGGAAAACTCCACGTACAACAAACGGAAATCCTGTCTTCAGACAGAATTGGAAGATTTTCTGACAAGTCTGATTCCGCCAAAAACACTCGCATCCGCTTCTCCAAGGGATGTTATCAGGTTCCTAATCTGGAAAGATAAGGATGGACGAACTATTATACATGTAGCACCATGTGGAAAAGACGAAGATTGTCGGTGCCCAACAAGACTGGCATTCAAGACTGTTGATTCGTACATTGGACAAATAAGAGCGATATTTGAAAGGGCAGATAGAGGAGGGGATTGGGATACCAGGTTAGGTTTAGGGAACCCTGCATCAGATAAATTAGTGAAAGAATATTTGAAAGTTGTAACAGAAGAACAAATGAAAGAAAACCTAGCACCAAAGCAGGCAAAGCCAATTACATTAGAAAAAATCAGACGTATAATTGATGAGATAGATACCAAGTTAGGTGAATTTCCAAATATTAACCCTCTTAATAATAATAATAATAATTTATTTATAAAGCGTCAATATCCACAACAAAGTGATCAAGGACGCTGTGAGAAAATTACATATCACAAAAAGCAATTAAAACAGTAATAAAAAAAAGAAAGAAAAAAAAACTACAATAAAACCATCTAAAACCAAAGTCTAAAAAGCAAATTTAAAAAGGAAAGTTTTAACATTAGTTTTAAAAATTGACAGGCTAGGAGAACGCCGAATATCTAATGCCGGAAGACTGTTCCAGAGTATGGGAGCTGCCACACTAAACGAACGATCTCCATACTTCTTCAACTGTTTACCCTGGCCAGGGACAAGGCGCTATTTCTCTGTTTGGCATTTACTGGCGATAGAGCTAGTGATCTGTTGAATATTCAAACGAAAAATATAACAAGCCTTGAAAATGGAGGTTTATTACTAAACCATGTATGGGGTAAGACATTAAGAGACGGTAACATTCGAAGTTGCCCTATAATGAGAAATGACGATGAGAAGATTTGTCCAGTGAGAGCCGTCTTATCTTACATACGTTTCGCAAGCTTAGTAAACATCAGTCTTGATCCAGGTGTCTTTTTTCGTTCTACCACAAAAGAACGAAAGGTCACCAATATACCTTTGTCAACTAATGCAGCAAATGCTAGATTGAAAGAACATTTGACTAAGTTACAGATTTTTGACGGGGAGACAATCCACAGATTCCGAAGTGCGTGTGCCATATAGCTCTGGCTCTACCTGGGTCGACAATGCCAGAGATAATGCAGCACATTGGATGGAAAACTGAATCTACGGTGTCACACTATTTGCAGTTATCAAAAGTTCTCTTACCGACAGCACCAGCTATGAAACTAAAGGAAAGGGCTATATCTGAAGCACAGAAAATATACGAGAACATTAACTCTTTATCAGCAGCACACAAGATTTGCAAGGAAACCTCTAACTATGATGAAGACAAAACATAATTGTACATATTATGCTTGACAAATTTAAGATCTGGAAGGAGCTGAAAACAAAGAAACAAAAATGTATGTTAACAAAATTTTCTTTTTGAGACGATAATAAACCAGTGAAACATCACATAGGGTGTGTACGGGTATGAATGTGGCGAGGATTTAGTTTGATAAGATATGGAGAACAGAATGGGGAGGGCGAAAGAGACGAACAGAAAGGGGACATGGGACTCCGACCACCCCACACTTAATCATAAAACCTACCATGACGCAGTGTTGATAGGAAACTATCTACACTGTGTGATGATTGGTTGAACATACATTAATATTAAAGAGATCATGAATATGCATATATAAGCCTATAAATAAAGAGAAAGTAGTACACCTGGTGACATCTTGCGGCGGGCTGATACACCAAGCTCCCACCCACCCACCCTTCCTGGTTGTTTTATCACTTATAGATTGGCAGTCATGACGAGCAAAGCACACACAAGTAGTGACACTACAACGACTCCAAGGGACTCCGACCACCCCACACTTAATCATAAAACCTACCATTACGCAGTGTTGATAGGAAACTGCCACCACTCCTGCACATTTGCAGGATTTCCCCCCTTTTCTTTCCTCATTTGCATATTTTTGACACTGACATGTTCATTTGAACAACGTCACATCTCAACCCCTGCATCTACCTGTACACCAAATACTGAGATGGTAGCAGTTTTGGCGGTATGGGAGCCTTTGCGTGTGACAGACATACATACAGACATATAGACGCCATCACCATATAAGCTCTTTTTAATATTTATAAAAATACCAAATATGAGCTAAAAACACTATACATATGCCAAAATAAGAGCTATAAATATGTTACAAATAAGATAGTTTTTTTTCTAAATATTTTTTTTTCTAAATTTCTAAATATGAGGTTTGTGAATTTCCAGGTGATTCTGATTCTTATGCATGCACACACTAAATATTGATATATATTTTATTTTATTTGATACACAGATCAACGGGCAAACCCACTAACAGATCTGCGAAACAAAAAAAGTCACACAATCACAAGACAAATGTACAAGACACCCATAAAAGTAACATGTTACATTAAATTGAAAAAAAACATACACGAATCAAAAAAGAGAACTGTTAAAATGACCGGATAAAATACTTTAAAACTAAACAGCGTAGAAAAAATATCTATATAACATTTGAAAGAGATATTGTCAAAAACAGACATGCATCTAGGCACTGTCGAGAATTTTCTGCAATTAACAGAACACAAGTCTGGTTTTTCGCTCTTGCGTAAATTTCTACTGGGGGCATAAAAGCAGATTTGATTTTAAATATTTGGTGGGTGAATCATAATGTGAATGGATTGTTTTGTATAAAAAGCTCATGTCAAGGGGTAGTCTTCTATTGTATAACTTAGGAATGTTCAGAATTGTGCAATAAAATGGGTAGCTGGATTTACTGCAGTGAACATTGAGTTTGCAACAAATGTATTTCACAAACTTAATTTGTACTCGCTCAATTTTTTCTGACAGGCCCTGCTGGTAGGGTGACCACACAACAGAGCCATACTCTAGAGTAGATCTTACATAAACAAAATACAGAGAAATAATTGCTGAAATGTCATTGAATGGCTGGCAGAGACGCTTAATAAAACCAAGAGATTTGAAGGCAATGTTATTCATGTGAAAAGAATAATTACGGTTGGAAGTAAGGTAAATGCCCAAATCCTTGACAACAGAGACCCGTTGAAGAGGAGTACCATTGATGGAGTAATCGAAATGATTCTTTTCTTAAGTGTAAAACTGATAAATTTGCATTTACTGATATAAGGTGACAGCTTCCAGTTGTTAGACCATTGAGCAAATTTGTCAAGATCTTGCTGTAACATGACACAGTCAGCGATGGATGTGATGGTGCGATAGATAAATAATAATAATAATATTTGGTTCTTATATAGCGCACATATCCACAAGTAGATGTGATCAAGGCGCTTTACAATTATTATTACCCCTGGTCACTGGACCTAATATTATACCACTCAACTCCCTGGGGAGCAGACAACAGCTCACATGTGCAGCCATAAGCGCAGCAGAGCTAAACACACATATAACAACCTCTGTCCTACCAGGTACCCATCACTCCTGGGTGGGGAGAAGCAATGAGGAATAAAGTGCCTTGCCCAAGGACACAACACCACAGCCATGCCGGGGCTCGAACTCACCATCCTTTGATCGTGAGTCCACTGCTCTAGCCACTGGCCCATGATGCCTCCTAGATCTTGGCATCGTCAGCATACAAGCTGAGCTTTGCAGAAATCTAACAGAGAAATATTGTTAATAAACATAACAAAATGTAGTGGCCCCAAGAGTGAACCATGGGGCACACCTGACGAAGCAGTGTACAATTTTGACGAGCAAATATCAAACACTACCCTCTGTCATTTAAGATGGAGATAAGAAGCCAGCCAACTATGCAGGTTACCATGTATACCAAATTTGGCAGCTTTGTACAGGAGAAGTGTGTGACAGACACTGTCAAAAGCCTTGCTAAAGTCTGTGTAAATTGAATCTACCTGTTGTTTACTGTTCAGTGAAACAGAGATGAAATCTGTGTAATCCACTATAAAGTTAGTTGTAGTGGATCTGTTTTTAACAAGTCATTGACAATGACATAGTTCCCACTTGTAATAGGAGTATTAGTCTTGATGGGGCAGAGAAATGTGGTCATTAAGAAGTATCACTGGAGTGTATATGTTGAGATCTATGGGCACATAGGTCTATGTCGTTGTTCCCAATTTGAAACACATGAGGCATGTCTAAGTTATGGTTCTAAATCAGGAAAAAAGATCAGACCTCTAGCTGTATTGGCCAGCCAAGAAATACATATACGCATAATAATGAGGTACAAGATGTGACATCTTAAGGTCTAATATCCTATCAGAATTGGAGGGTATAGAACTTGTGGTTACTGAGTTATGCATATATATGTATAATCAAGGTCAAAGGTCATAAGGTCACGTGACATTTTCAAAAAAAATTGTATTGCTAATTAATCCCTATATGCAACAAGTCATTGTCAATGACATAGTCCCCACTTGTAAAAGGAGTACTAGTCTTGATGGGGCAGGGAAATGTGGTCATTAAAAAGTATCGCTGGAGTGTTTAAGTTCACATCTATGGGCACATAGGTTTATGTCATTTTTCCCAATTTATAACAAGAGGCATGTCTAAGTTATGGTTCTAAATCGGGAAAAAAGATCAGACCTCTAGCTGTGTTGGCCAGCCAAGAAATACATATGTGCATAATAAATGAGGTACGAGATGTGAAATCTGAAGGTCTAATATCCTATCAAAATTGAAGCTTATAGAACTTGTGGTTACTGAGTTATGCATATATATGTATAATCAAGGTCTAAGGTCATCAAGGTCACGTGACATTTTGAAAAAAAAAATTGTATTGCTAAGTTATCCCTATACACCAAAAATCAGACCTCTAGCTCTATTGGCTCGCTCAAAATTAGATATGTGCATAATTAATGAGGTACAATATGTGGCGTCATAAGGTGTCCCATCATACCATACATGAAGGGTGTAGCACTTGTGGTTACTGAGTTATGGACAAATATGTATATTTGAGGTCAAAGGTCACCGAGGTCACGTGACATTTTGTCAAAAAAAATTGTATTGCTAAGTTATCCCTATATACCAACAAGTCATTGTCAATGACATAGTCCCCACTTGTAATAGGAGTATTAGTCTTGATGGGGCAGGGAAATGTGGTCATTAAAAGTATCGCTGGAGTGTATAAGTTCACATCTATGGGCACATAGGTTTATGTCATTTTTCCCAATTTATAACAAGAGGCATGTCTAAGTTATGGTTCTAAATCGGGAAAAAAGATCAGACCTCTAGCTGTGTTGGCCAGCCAAGAAATACATATGTGCATAATAAATGAGGTACAAGATGTGAAATCTGAAGGTCTAATATCCTATCAAAATTGAAGCTTATAGAACTTGTGGTTACTGAGTTATGCATATATATGTATAATCAAGGTCTAAGGTCATCAAGGTCACGTGACATTTTGTCAAAAAAATTGTATTGCTAAGTTATCCCTATATACCAAAAATCAGACCTCTAGCTCTATTGGCTCGCTCAAAATTAGATATGTGCATAATTAATGAGGTACAATATGTGGCGTCATAAAGTGTCCCATCATACCATACATGAAGGGTGTATCACTTGTGGTTACTGAGTTATGGACAAATATGTATATTTGAGGTCAAAGGTCACCAAGGTCACATGACATTTTGTCAAAAAAAATTGTATTGCAAAGTTATCCCTATATACCAAAAATCAGACCTCTAGCTCGATTGGCTTGCTCAAAATTAGATATGCGCATAATGAATGAGGTACAATATGTGGCGTCATAAGCTGTCCCATCATACCATACATGAAGGGTGTAGCACTTGTGGTTACTGAGCTATGGACAAATATGTATATTTGAGGTCAAAGGTCACCAAGGTCACGTGACATTTTGTCAAAGTGTCTGAGATATCTGCGTGAACGGATGGACTCACGGATGGACTCATGGACGGACATGACCCAATCTAAAAGCCCCCTTGACTTTATCTTTGGGGACTAAAAACTGTGTAACTGCATCCCTTTTGCAATATGAATAGGATGAGAAACTAAATTTTTATTTTTCTTGGCCTTATACATGGGAGTCTATGGACTGCCTTATACATGGGAGTCTATGGAGACTATGGGAGTCTACGGACTGCCTTATACATGGGGTCTATGGACTGCCTTATACATGGGAGCCTAAGGAGACTGCCTTATACATGGGAGTCTAAGGAGACTGCCTTATACATGGGAGTCTATGGAGGTGAAAACTAATAAGTCCTCTAACACGGCCAAAATTGATTGCATTGTGAAACAAATCGACGTGCATCTGTATGGGGTAGGGAACTATCCTTGTGCAAAGTTTGAAAGAAATTGACCTGGGCATGTCTGAGATATCTGCGTGAATGGACGCACGCACGCACGCACGGACATGACCAAACCTATAAGTCCCCACGGACACCGGGACTAACAAATCCGTACTGGTCAATGGAAATATTTGGTTTAATATGTTGATAGATATGAGCACGTTTTGTGGAGGGACCGTGATATGAGGAACAATAACTGCCTCGAAGGTCTTAGCAAAAAGAGGCAACAAGGAGATTGGGCGGTAATTTTCAACAGCTGATTGACGACCAGATTTAAACACGGGGATAACATTGGCCTGTTTAAACTGAGAAGGAAACTGACCAAGACAAATGGAATTTTGGAATAAAATTTGGAGGGGAACAACAAGAACATCGGTACAGTGTTTAATGACGTGGGCGGAGATAAAATACCGTCGGGGCCACTCGCTTTGTTCAAGTCTAGTGAAGCAATGACTTTCTTAATACTGTCCGGACATATATTAACATGTGATAATTGTCCAAAACATGGATAATTAAGCTCGTGCAGATTAGGATCATTGTTTTCAGTGAACACAGAGGCAAAAAAATCTGCAAACATTTGAGCAGCCTTGGAGCTGGAGTTAGAATGCTTACCGTTTAATTCAAAGTTCAAAGAATCCAGAGTTAATTTGCGTTTAGATTTCAAATAACCCCAGAAGCGTTTGCTGTTATCGTGGATGGAGGATTGGACGTCTGAGAGATATTCCCGATAACGTACGTCCTTGGCTAGGTTAAGTTGAGCACGCAAACGCGAGAAAACAGAGTAGTCGGTAAGGGACTTCGAACGTTTATACTGGTGTCTGGCGATTTCCTTCTCCCTAACAAGGGAGATCAGATACATACATACACACATACATACATACATACATACATACATACATACATACATACACACATACATACACACACACACACACACACACTACACACACACATACATACATACATACATACATACATACATACATACATACATACATACATACATACATACATACATACATACATAAAAATAACCAGATATGAACTGTAAATGCTCACGTTTCATTATATATTGCAGTTATGTGTAAATTTGAACCTTTGCCACATGTTTGCAACTTCATTGAAATAATTATGATCAACATAATAAACAATATTCACCACAGATTAACTCTATAGGTCATTAAGTATTCAAATATGTAATTAGCTGAAGTAAAAATAATTGATTTCTTTGACTGCTATCATTGTATCACCACTTTTTATAGCAAGTGTAATTAATTGCCTTTGGTCAAGTCCTTCAAACTATATATTCCAAACTTTGAAAGCTCATTAGATATGCAAACTATACATTAGCTGACATGAAAACTTAAGTGCGAAATGATTCTAATATTGGTATAACCAGGTATAATCATCAATGTACATAGCATGTTATGCCAACTTTGATCAAATAAATCCAAGTATATATCCCTAATTAGGAAAGTTAATTAAATACACACATTAGTAATTGGCTGAAGCAAAAATGCTTAATGCTTTTCAATAATGTTAGCCTACATAATAGTATCTTTAATGTACATAGCAAGTTTCATCAATTTTGGTTATGTAAATTCAAATATATATCCCTAATTTCAAAAATTCATTAAATATGCTTAATGATTTTCAATAATGTCGTATCGTAGCATCTTTAATGTACATAGCAAGTTTTGTCAACTTTGGTTTAGTCAATACGGATAAATATCCCTGATTATGAAAGTTCATTAAATATGCAAATAAGGAATTGGCTAAAGTTTAAATGCTTAGTGACTTTCAATACTGTTCTATCATAGTATCTTTAATGTGCATAGCCAGTTTCATCAACTTTCGTCTCGTCAAATCAGCTAAATAGCCCTAATTAGGAAAGTTAATAAAATATGCAAATTAGGAATTCGCTGATGTAAAAATGCTGAATTATATTTAATAATGTTTTATCATAGTATCTTCAATGCACGTGACATAGCAAGTTTCATCAATTTTGGTCATGTAACTTCAAATATATATCCTTAATTTCAAAAATTCATTAAATATGCAAATTGGGATTTGGATGTAGTAAAAATGCTTAATGACTTTCAATAAGGTTAAATCATAGTATCTTCAATATGCATACCAAGTTTTGTCAATTTTAATCAAGTAAATTTAGATATATACTCCTAATTAGGAAATTTCATTAAACATGCAAATTAGTAATTATCTTTCACATCACCCCTTGATATCTTTCACAGCTGATATATCTTGGTGTGATCAACATTTGTAGCGAATCTCATCAAATTGTGTGCGGTCGTTGTCATGATATATCAGTTTTTTCTAAAATCATTAATTATGCAAATGAGCAAAAAGTAAGCAAGCCACACCCACCAAAAACTAATCAGTTCTTGCCATTTGCAAACTAAATCTATGTACCAGATTTGATTCTGATCTGATGAGCCGTTTTTGAGATATTGAGTACACAGACATACAGACAGACAGACACACAGACAGACAGACACACAGACAGACAGACATCGCTGCGACATATGCCCACGTGTGTCAACACGTGAGCAAAAAACAGCCAGACAGACAGAGATATACTGGTTGTTGTACTTATAACATATAACCTCCACTGTCATAGACCAATGACAATATGTAAGCTGAAATTGAAAGGTTCAAGTAGACATTTAGGAGACTTACTGATGGCATTCAGGCACAAACACAAAGCTGTGGCTAAATCTCCTGTCATTTCTACTTGCATGGATTTATCCAACAATCTCTCAGCTTCCTGAAGTAATGAGTCACACCTCTTAATATTTTCTGAAAGAGTAAAAAATAGTTAATCAGATACTGCAAAGTAAGTGTATATTGGGTTTTCCATTCACATTCAAAAAAACAGTAACCTTGAATAGTATTTTATATGCTGTTTAAAATGTCAAACCCAAAGTGTGTTAAATTAAAAATCTCAATTACTTTGTTTGTCATCTTGATCTTTCTAACTATTTTGATCTGCTTGATCATCATGACATTGTCCAAATCTGATCTTGTCCAAATATGGTAATAGTTGTGACAATAACACTGTGCTACCACTTCTTCAGAACAAGCAACCTAGGGGATGATAACACTCTGCTGTGTTATGTAGAGAATGATTATTTTTGACATATGTGTTGCCGCTGTGTTATGTACACAATATTTTGGACTCATGTGTTGATGAAGAAGGTGAGGAGGCACTGTGGACCAGTGGTTAGGGTAATGGACTCACTATCAGAGGATGGTGAGTTCGAGACCAAGTCCCGGTAGATCCAGAGTAGCGGATTCACTGTCGGAGGACAGTGAATTCAAGACTCTAGCTCGGTGTTGTGCCATTGAGCATGGCACTTTACTCCTCTGTGCTCCATTAGAGTTGTGGGTTATGGGTATTTAGAAGTATTCGACCTCCATGATAGGAGGTGTTTCACCTATGGAGTTATCGAGTTTAAATAAAGATAAAAAAAGGAAGGCTTTTGATAGCTCATTTCAGTGGCCAGACAAAAAGTGGCAAAAATAGCTGCAACAAGTCATTGTCAATGACATAGTCCCCACTTGTAATTGGGACTTTGTTACTGGAAGTGACAAAAAATGGGGCGACTTGCAGCGATTTCGAAGCTGTTATCCTATTGGTTGGCTGAATCTTACCAATATAATTGAAGTTGACATGTGCATGAAAAGAAGGAATGCGGGTGCCAAAGCCCTGTCTGTGACTGATGCCCTTATTGGATTGGATTGGATAGGTAATAATCCTTGTACCAAGTTTGAACAAAATTGCTCCAGGCATCTCTGAGATATCTGCGTGAACGGACGGACGGACGCACGCACAGACGGACTGACTGACGCACGGACGCACGGACATGACCAAACCTATAAGTCCCCCTGGACGGTGTCCGTGGGGACTAAAAAATACACCATCGAAGATTTCATCATAATTTGAACACATCACATTAAGATCATCCTTAAGAACATGTCAACCAAAGCTATCAGAAGAACAGTCTTTTGAGAATAAAATTTTTTGACCAAAAATGGCAAAACATGCCCAAAACAAAAAAATTACAGATGCCATCATAATTTTAACATGGGGCCGGGGGGGCACCGACGTCCTTTGTACCTCCTTACTGTTTATTATTTGCCATAAATGTGAAATTTGGCAAAAAGTCAAATTGTTTGGACATAAATGAAAGTTATTTGAACTGGTTGGTTACTGCTCCAGCATAAGTTCAAGTGTGGATTCTAAGTATCAACAACCCTGATATGAAAGTGAATTAAGTATTAGAGATGTGACTAAATAGGATCAACAATATCTAAAACAGGAAACGGTGAACTTATATAATACAGAAGGGGAGAAAATTTTGCCAATGGCTAATCTAAACCAAATTACTTAAACTGGACTGTTGGCATTGATTACACATGTATTTATTGTCCATCATATAGAAAATAAATTTGGGCCATTGACTAAAAAACATTTGCTTGTTACACTCACCACACTTGTACTTAGTATTTGGAGTGTACACCTATCTACAATACAATGATAAAAAGTTTGGACTCTGTAGGTCAACAGTGCATCTTTTTAATGTGTGAGACTAAATAAGCTCACCCCTCAAGTATGTATAGGCCAAAGACAATATTTAATTTGAATTATGTAGTGCAGGGAAGGACATACAATATGGTGAAAAGCAAATTAAATATAAAAACTGAATATACAATTATATGGAAATGTTGTTTTACAGTCATGAGTATCTGGTGTGTGCCGAGAGACAAATATTAAAATTGGACAGTATCATCCTGACCACAGTTTGTCTGACTGGTTGTTTCCTTCTGATTTTCTGACACGGTGATAGGTACAAAATATTATGCTATTCACGATAGTTATACAACATAGCTTGCATTTTGTTCACAGTAGAACTGAGTTTTACATGTAAGATAACTTTCTTGTAAACTGTAAATTCTGGCTTCTGGCAGCTCAAACGTCGCAATACTACATTATTTTTTTGATATGATATGGAGTGACTTCCACACATATGCAATATGCAGTGACAGTCGATATATTCATAGTAAGAGTCTACTACATTCAAGCATAGTGATGTTGACAACTACATGCATGCCAGTGCACGATTTCAAAATAGCAAGGATGAAATTCTAATGGTCTTTTAGTGGAAATATACGGTAGGTAATAAAACGACAGTGAAACAAACAACATTAGTTATTGTGACCTTGCTGAAGTGCAATCTCGGATCATGTACATGTATGATCTGATGATCATGCCAAATTTATACCATGTCGGATTATGCTGTGATTCTGAAGTGCGCGTACTTCCTTAGTAAATCGGTCAACATCCCTGCGTACGATGCTGTGTGTTCCGCTACAGCTAATCGCCCCGCTCACCCTACGTACGGGTTTTTGCAGGGCTGTGGTGAGATAGCTGTAGCGGAACACACAGCATCGTACGCAGGGCTAGGTCAACATAAGCATGCACACACTCAGACTGTCTTTAGCGATCGGAGTCAACAATGATGTCAAAATCAATGCACAACTGTCGAAATTACCCAAAATAAGCAACAGAAAACTAAAAGTTATCGCTATGTCGAAAGGACAGTACATCAACATAAAACGACGCTAGTTTGTTATGACATGGAGGTAGAAGGACAGAGCGTTCCCTCGCTCTCACCCAGCTATTAGTACGGGCCGCCGGTGGGATTGCCTCGCTGAAGCAATGGTACTGGGGAGTACCAAGTACGGAGGCCATCATTCTTCAGTCTATCGAAGGAGCGTTTCGTGCCAAAAAATACATGACAGCAACAAAAGTACCATCACTGTGAACTTCATATTTACAAAACATCATCAAATACACGCTAAAAACCCCAAAAAATGTCAAGATTTGCACTAGACGCGAGAAACAAGATGGCATCGGTTTGATTTTTCAAAGTCCTTGCAAAGCAATGCTAACTTGTTATATGCGCATGCGCATATTAAGGGGAGACCCATTTGATTTCGGGGGGGGGGGGTATGCAGGAACTTTTTTTTGTCAGAGAGACAGCATTTTTTTATTTCTACTGTCAGACCTGCATCAATTTTTTTTTCAAATCGAGTAGCAGTGAATTTTCAAATTTAAGCCACTGTTTCACATATCACAGGATGGTTTTATGTATTCATTTTACATTCCAACAAATGAAAACAAAATGGAAAGTCTAGTATATATACAACTTTAAATTGTAGAACACTTTTTTGGCAAATCAACTGTGATCAGTACTATACCTGCTTTTCTTTAAAACAGTCAATTCCTTTTAAGTTCTCAGGGGAGATGTTATCTTTTGTGGTCAGAGAAACAAGGCTCACACATTGTATTTCATTATATTTGTTGTTCCTCAATTTTTCATTGTCAACTTGTAATCTTTCTAACATATTTATATTGAGAGAATAATGTATTGGTTTTAACACTACTTTATTGACTCCTGTCTTGTGTTTTGAATTTTCACAATTTACCGAAGTCAAATAGTCCCATCTAGATATTGCCTATACCATTGAGATATTGCAACAGAAATCCTGAAATATGATTTCTTGGGTCAGAAAAGGGAAGGGAAACATCGAGTGCACTGAGGTGTAAAGTAGTGAATGCTTATATCGTAAGCGCTGGAAAAAAAACACATAAGAATTGCTTGTGGTAAAAACATTTGCGCTGCCTATGGCAGCATGCCAGCAAAGAATACATGAGGATGAAGTTTCCAAAATTTTGCTCATTTCAACTGCATTGTGACAATTCCTTTTTTATTTCTGTCTGTTATGAGAATTTTTTTTTCTCAAGCCATTACAGGCTTAGTTTTTTTCTTTTATTTCACCTGGTGACATTTTTTTTCTCAAAATCCTCCATACCCCCCCCCCCCGGGAAATCATGTGGTTCTCCCCTAAGTGAGCCCCTGACCTATACGGGCCAGTGGATTGCTTCCTCAGTAGAACTGATATGCCTGCCGCCGGTACCGGTGTTTATCGCCTACGGAGGCCATCATTCTTCAGTCGATCAAAGGCGCCTTTCGTACCAAAAAATACACGACAGCCGCAAAAGTGCATCACTGTCAACTTCATAACTATAGAACATATTGAAATACACAGTGAAACGTTCACGACGTAAAAAATGTACCCACACCGAGAAACAAGATGGCGTCCGATTCGATTCTTCAACTCAGAATTGTCCTAGAGTTGTGCGCATGCGCAGACGGTAGCTTTAACGAAAGCGAGGCAAAATCAAGTAAATATAAAATAAAAATGGATAAAAATATTGTTTAAAATAATACAAGGCATGTATCACCAAATTTTGAACATTTCTGACGGCATTGCAACTATACGAACACCCATGCCAAATATCACAATAATCAAATCAGTGGTTTTGAGGAAAAATTGAAAATAGTGGTTTTCAGAAAAAAGCTAAAAAAGTGACTTTAAAATGATTCAATCAAAAAAAGAAAAAAGACCGTTTGAGATACATGCCCAAGTGACCACCAGACCAAATTTCAGAAAAAGTTACTGAAGCGTTTCTGAGATACCTGCGTCCACAGCATACGGCCCACTGTATGCAACAACAGAGGCCGCGTCATCACATTAGTACTTTGTGCCCACAGGGCACAAAGGACTAATATATCATACTATAATTACCCCTTGGAACCTGTGTACTGTCTTAACCTTTCTGTCTTTGAGTTTCACTACAATAGGGGCTTATCCATGGATGTAATGCATTTTCAAAAATCCTCTGAAATAAGTGGGGGGGGGCCTTATTTTTGATCAAAAAATGTGTTTCTTAAAAATGACATGTCTGATAGCTTTGATGTTTGGTATACAGGTTCCTACAGATAGACTAAATGTGATATATTGAAATTAAGATGAAATCTGCCATTTTGTATTTTGGGGCATTTTTCGCCATTTTTGGTCAAGTTGTTTGTTTTCTGAAAATTGCTCATCTGATAGCTTTGATATTTGGTCATTTAAGGTCACAAACTGAGAAAAGTACCTAAAATATACAAATTTTGGGGTTTCCCAACACTTTGAGCAGAAAATTTATCTAATAACATCTTTCGGGACTTTATACCAAATTACAAAGCTATCAAACAAGGGACTTTATACCAAATTACAAAGCTATCAAACAAGTAATGTTGAGATAAAGTTTTCTTGACCAAAAATGACAATATTGTCTTAAAAATACAATTTTTTATATTTCAGGACGGTGTACCCCCTGGGGTTTTTTTGTAAATGAACTAACGGCCAATTACAAATCGATAAAATAATCCTGGGCAGGGCTCCCGCTACCTATTCGCCAATTCGCCAAATGCGAAAGAAAGTTAAAAATGGCTACAAAAATTCCTGTTTGGCGAATGTAGTGGCTATTGAATTCTTAGACCTCCTCAACAGAAAACTACACCTAACAATAAAATGTTGTAAGATGTTGAAACAGTTTACCCTCCTTCCTACAAAGTTGCAATGTATTGAAACAGTTTAATCTACTTTCTACAAAGTTCCAAATTCCCTGGTACGTAAAACAAACACTGTTGCTGTTCGATACTACAATACATCATGAACGTAAGGTCCATGAATACACTGAGGCCTGCTTTGCCTCTGTGAGTCCTGGGTCGTCCTTCAGAGTCTATCAAAAGTTTTACCTACTTTGCTGTGTCAAAATTTGGCCTGCAACTACTCAGTTTGATAGTAAAAAACCATAATTTCAAAGGAAACTTTCACAAACGGAGCCATAATACAAAAGAAAAGGAGAAAAACTGAGGTTTTCTGA
Organism: Ptychodera flava; assembly: GCF_041260155.1. Taxonomy (NCBI): domain Eukaryota; kingdom Metazoa; phylum Hemichordata; class Enteropneusta; family Ptychoderidae; genus Ptychodera; species Ptychodera flava. The sequence goes on from NC_091949.1 coordinate 1,114,370, forward strand.
AAGGTCAAGTCTAGGTCATCTCATCATGTGATATCATGCATGAAGACCCCCTAATTACACAATTATGGTTCACAAGAAACCACCTAGGGTGGTCCAATAGGTGAAAGGTAATTTTGCTGCCTTTGGCATTCAGCTTGACTGACTCCCATTCGGCCTTTTTTCAAACTGCTATAACTTATACAAGGAATTATGTGATTCTGAATGATTTTAATATTTTTGTAGATTCCACCAGTTTAATGATCTAGAAGTGAACATCACCAGACATTTCTTGATGATATCAAAATATCAAATGAAAATATATCTGGGCTAAAATGTTATCATAATCATTAAAACAATGAATGCCCTCAAACAGTGAGTAATTTAAATGAACATATATCATTGTGTCTTGTTTTACAAGAGGTTTGTTTGGCCCAGCCCTTTTTTTCTCAAGAAAAGTACGTATACTCAAGACGCTATTTCAGCCTGCTTGATCACAATTATGACATACAAGTAAAACCAGGCCCTTAAATACCACAATAATCGTATAGCTACACTGCCATTGTGCTATACCATAAATGCTGTCTTCTGCATGGAAAATTGTTTTACTTGTGTGGCTCAAACATTTAGGTTATGGAAGACTGCATAAATTTGCCACATGAGAAGCCTATAACTTATGACAAGCTATCATACTGTGAATACTAACTGAATGTGGCAGAAATATTCAATCTGTACCTCTTGTAATATACACTTAACATTGCTACCAGATTTTTAGAATTCAATTGCTACCTAATTTTATTTCTGGTGTTTAAAGTTTACCACCAAAAATGAGAAAGGATTTCTATCCCTGAAATGTCATAAAAACACAGATTATAAATGCAAAAACTAAACATATTTCGTTAATGTAAAAACCATCATGAACATCATACAGAACATCTTGATTTGTAAAATTAGGGACTCCTGAATGACGAGAAAGCTGTTGCCACACTTGAGATCATAAACTGGCTAAAAGTTACTCAAAATGGCTAAAAGATTTTTGATTTGGCTAATGAGTTGGCTAATCATTTTGGTGACTTAGCGGGAGCCCTGCTGGGGGGCGTTATAAACGGGCGGGGTTTTAGAATCAGAGGAATACGGTATCATAATAATTCTGAAAGTTCATCAAATATGCAAATTATCATTCAATTGACATGATACTGCTTAATGTCTTCAGACAGTATTACAGTACTGAGAGATCAACATCTGTACCACGTTTCATCATATTTCTGGAGAATGCCCACTAATTAGGAAAGTTCATTAAATATGCAAATTATCAATTAAATAGCATGACACTGCTCAGTCTCTTTGTACACTATTATGAGACAGTGTGCTAAGTTCTGCACTGAGTTTCATCAAATTTCCTGCAGTATTTCTAGATATATCACCCTAATTACAAAACATAGGGCCAAAGTCCCTGAAGCTACCATAGACATGGA